>NC_042970.1:1299317-1454334 GCF_901001165.1 Salmo trutta | reverse complement strand
TCCCCCTTTCCCGCTGACTAGGTATCCACCTTCCCTTTCCAACTGACAAGGTATCCCCCCTTTCCAACTGACTAGGTATCCACATTTTCCATTTCCAACTGACTAGGTATCCCCCCCTTTCCAACTGACTAGGTATCCCCCCTTTCCAACTGACTAGGTATCCCCCTTTCCAACTGAATAGGTATCCCCCCTTTCCAACTGACTAGGTATCCCCCTTTCCAAATGACTAGGTATCCCCCCTTTCCAACTGACTAGGTATCCCCCTTTCCAACTGACTAGGTATCCCCCTTTCCAATGACTAGGTATCCCCTTTCCCTTTCCAACTGACTAGGTATCCCCCTTTCCCTTTCCAACTGACTAGGTATCCACCTTTCCCTTTCCAACTGACTAGGTATCCACCTTTCCAACTGACTAGGTATCCCCCCTTCCAACTGACTAGGTATCCCCCCTTCCAACTGACTAGGTATCCCCCCTTTCCAACTGACTAGGTATCCCCCCTTTCCAACTGACTAGGTATCCCCCCTTTCCAACTGACTAGGTATCCCCCCTTTCCCTTTCCAACTGACTAGGTATCCCCCCTTTCCCTTTCCAACTGACTTGGTATCCCCCCTTTCCAACTGACTAGGTATCCCCCGTTCCAACTGACTAGGTATCCCCCCTTTCCCTTTCCAACTGACTAGGTATCCCCCCTTTCCCTTTCCAACTGACTAGGTATCCCCCCCTTTCCAAATGACTAGGTTTCCCCCCTTTCCAACTGACTAGGTTTCCACATTTTCCATTTCCAACTGACTAGGTATCCCCCTTTCCAACTGACTAGGTATCCCCCCCTTTCCAAATGACTAGGTATCCCCCTTTCTAACTGACTAGGTATCCCCCCTTTCCAACTGACTAGGTATCCCCCTTTCCAACTGACTAGGTATCCCCCTTTCCAACTGACTAGGTAACCCCTTTTCCAACTGACTAGGTATCCCCCCTTTCCAACTGACTAGGTATCCCCCCTTTCCAACTGACTAGGTAACCCCTTTCCAACTGACTAGGTATCCCCCTTTCCCTTTCCAACTGACTAGGTATCCCCCTTTCCAACTGACTAGGTATCCCCCCTTTCCAACTGACTAGGTATCCCCTTTCCCTTTCCAACTGACTAGGTATCCCCCCTTTCCAACTGACTCGGTATCCCCCCTTTCCAACTGACTAGGTATCCCCCTTTCCAACTGACTAGGTATCCCCCTTTCCAACTGACTAGGTACCCCCCTTTTCCAACTGACTAGGTATCCCCCTTTCCCTTTCCAACTGACTAGGTATCCCCCTTTCCAACTGACTAGGTACCCCCCTTTCCAACTGACTAGGTATCCCCCTTTCCCTTTCCAACTGACTAGTTAACCCACCTTTCCAACTGACTAGGTATCCCCCTTTCCAACTGACTAGGTATCCCCCTTTCCCTTTCCAACTGACTAGGTATCCCCCTTTCCCTTTCCAACTGACTAGGTATCCCCCCTTTCCAACTGACTAGGTATCCCCCCTTTCCCTTTCCAACTGACTAGGTATCCCCCTTTCTAACTGACTAGGTATCCCCCCTTTCCAACTGACTAGGTATCCACCTTTCCAACTGACTAGGTATCCGCCCTTTCCAACTGACTAGCTATCCCCCTTTCCAACTGACTAGGTATCCCCCTTTCCAACTGACTAGGTATCCCCCTTTCCCTTTCCAAATGACTAGGTATCACCCCTTTCCAACTGACTAGGTATCCCCCTATCCTTTTCCATCTGACTAGGTATCCCCCTTTCCCTTTCCATCTGACTAGGTATCCCCCTTTCCCTTTCCATCTGACTAGGTATCCCCCCTTTCCAACTGACTAGGTATCCCCCCCCTTTCCAACTGACTAGGTATCCCCCTATCCTTTTCCATCTGACTAGGTATCCCCCTTTCCCTTTCCATCTGACTAGGTATCCCCCCTTTCCAACTGACTAGGTATCCCCCCTTTCCAACTGACTAGGTATCCCCCCCCTTTCCAACTGACTAGGTATCCCCCTATCCTTTTCCATCTGACTAGGTATCCCCCCCTTTCCCTTTCCATCTGACTAGGTATCCCCCTTTCCCTTTCCATCTGACTAGGTATCCCCCCTTTCCAACTGACTAGGTATCCCCCCTTTCCAACTGACTAGGTATCCCCCCTTTACAACTGACTAGGTATCCCCCCTTTTCCAACTGACTAGGTATCCCCCTTTCCCTTTCCATCTGACTAGGTATCCCCCCTTTCCAACTGACTAGGTATCCCCCCTTTCCAACCTGACTAGGTATCCCCCCCTTTCCAACTGACTAGGTATCCCCCCCCCTTTCCAACTGACTAGGTATCCCCCTTTCCTTTTCCATCTGACTAGGTATCCCCCTTTCCCTTTCCATCTGACTAGGTATCCCCCCTTTCCAAATGACTAGGTATCCCCCTTTCCAACTGACTAGGTATCCCCCCCTTTCCAACTGACTAGGTATCCCCCCTTTCCAACTGACTAGGTATCCCCCCTTTTCCAACTGACTAGGTATCCCCCCTTTCCAACTGACTAGGTATCCCCCCTTTTCCAACTGACTAGGTATCCCCCCCCTTCCAACTGACTAGGTATCCCCCCTTTCCAACTGACTAGGTATCCCCCCCTTCCAACTGACTAGGTATCCCCCCTTTCCAACTGACTAGGTATCCCCCCCTTTCCAACTGACTAGGTATCCCCCCTTTCCAACTGACTAGGTATCCCCCCCCCTTTCCAACTGACTAGGTATCCCCCCTTTACAACTGACTAGGTATCCCCCCCTTTCCAACTGACTAGGTATCCCCCTTTCCAACTGACTAGGTATCCCCCCTTTCCAACTGACTAGGTATCCCCTTCCCTTTCCAACTGACTAGGTATCCCCCCTTTCCAACTGACTAGGTATCCACCTTTCCCTTTCCAACTGACTAGGTATCCCCCTTTCCAACTGACTAGGTATCCCCCCTTTCCAACTGACTAGGTATCCCCCCTTTCCAACTGACTAGGTATCCCCCCTTTCCAACTGACTAGGTATCCCCCCTTTCCAACTGACTAGGTATCCCCCCTTTCCAACTGACTAGGTATCCCCCCCTTTCCAACTGACTAGGTATCCCCCTTTCCCTTTCCAACTGACTAGGTATCCCCCTTTCCAACTGACTAGGTATCCCCTTTCCAACTGACTAGGTATCCCCATTTTCCAACTGACTAGGTATCCCATTTTCCAACTGACTAGGTATCCCACCTTTCCCTTTCCAACTGACTAGGTATCCACCTTTTCCAACTGACTAGGTATCCCCCTTTCCCGCTGACTAGGTATCCCCCCTTTCCAACTGACTAGGTATCCCCCCCCTTTCCAACTGACTAGGTATCCCCCCCTTTCCAACTGACTAGGTATACCCCTTTCCAACTGACTAGGTATCCCCCCCTTTCCAACTGACTAGGTATCCCCCCCCTTTCCAACTGACTAGGTATCCCCCTTTCCAACTGACTAGGTATCCCCCTTTCCAACTGACTAGGTATCCCCCCTTTCCAACTGACTAGGTATCCCCCTTTCCCTTTCCAACTGACTAGGTATCCCCCTTTCCAACTGACTAGGTATCCACCTTTCCCTTTCCAACTGACTAGGTATCCCCCTTTCCAACTGACTAGGTATCCCCCCTTTCCAACTGACTAGGTATCCCCCCTTTCCAACTGACTAGGTATCACCCTTTCCAACTGACTAGTTTTCCCCCCTTTCCAACTGACTAGTTATCCCCCCTTTCCAACTGACTAGGTATCCACCTTTCCCTTTCCAACTGACTAGGTATCCCCCTTTCCAACTGACTAGGTATCCCCCTTTCCAACTGACTAGGTATCCCCCCTTTCCAACTGACTAGGTATCCCCCTTTCCCTTTCCAACTGACTAGGTATCCCCCCTTTCCAACTGACTAGGTATCCACCTTTCCCTTTCCAACTGACTAGGTATCCCCCTTTCCAACTGACTAGGTATCCCCCCTTTCCAACTGACTAGGTATCCCCCCTTTCCAACTGACTAGGTATCCCCCTTTCCCTTTCCAACTGACTAGGTATCCCCCTTTCCAACTGACTAGGTATCCCCTTTCCAACTGACTAGGTATCCCCCATTTTCCAACTGACTAGGTATCCCCATTTTCCAACTGACTAGGTATCCCACTTTCCCGCTGACTAGGTATCCCCCTTTCCAACTGACTAGGTATCCCCCTTTCCAACTGACTAGGTATCCACCTTTTCCCTTTCCAACTGACTAGGTATCCCCCCCTTTCCAACTGACTAGGTATCCCCCCCTTTCCAACTGACTAGGTATCCCCCTTTCCAATGACTAGGTATCCCCCCTTTCCAACTGACTAGGTATCCCCTTTCCAACTGACTCGGTATCCCCCCTTTCCAACTGACTAGGTATCCCCCCTTTCCAACTGACTAGGTGTCCCCCCTTTTCCAACTGACTAGGTATCCCCCCTTTCCAACTGACTAGGTATCCCCCCTTTCCAACTGACTAGTATCCCCCCTTTCCAACTGACTAGGTAACCCCCCTTTCCAACTGACTAGGTATCCCCACCTTTTCCCTTTCCAACTGACTAGGTATCCACCTTTTCCCTTTCCAACTGACTAGGTATCCCCCCTTTCCCTTTCCAACTGACTAGGTATCCCCCATTCCCTTTCAAACTGACTAGGTATCCACCTTTCCAACTGACTAGGTATCCCCCTTTCCCTTTCCAACTGACTAGGTATCCCATTTTCCAACTGACTAGGTATCCCCTTTCCAACTGACTAGGTATCCCCATTTTCCAACTGACTAGGTATCCCCATTTTCCAACTGACTAGGTATCCCATTTTCCAACTGACTAGGTATCCCCCTTTCCCTTTCCAACTGACTAGGTATCCCCTTTCCAACTGACTAGGTATCCCCATTTTCCAACTGACTAGGTATCCCACCTTTCCCTTTCCAACTGACTAGGTATCCACCTTTTCCAACTGACTAGGTATCCCACCTTTTCCTTTCCAACTGACTAGGTATCCACCTTTTCCCACTGACTAGGTATCCCTCCCTTTCCAACTGACTAGGTATCCCCCCCTTTCCAACTGACTAGTTATCCCCCCCTTTCCAACTGACTAGGTATCCCCCCCTTTCCAACTGACTAGGTGTCCCCCCCTTTCCAACTGACTAGGTATCCCCCTTTCCAACTGACTAGGTATCCCCCCTTTCCAACTGACTAGGTATCCCCCCTTTCCAACTGACTAGGTATCCCCCTTTCCAACTGACTAGGTATCCCCCCTTTCCAACTGACTAGGTATCCCCCCTTTCCAACTGACTAGGTATCCCCCCTTTCCAACTGACTAGGTATCCCCCTTTCCCTTTCCAACTGACTAGGTATCCCCCCTTTCCAACTGACTAGGTATCCACCTTTCCCTTTCCAAATGACTAGGTATCCCCCTTTCCAACTGACTAGGTATCCCCCCTTTCCAATGACTAGGTATCCCCCCTTTCCAACTGACTAGGTATCCCCCTTTCCAACTGACTAGGTATCCCCCCTTTCCAACTGACTAGGTATCCACCTTTCCCTTTCCAACTGACTAGGTATCCCCCTTTCCAACTGACTAGGTATCCCCCCTTTCCAACTGACTAGGTATCCCCCCTTTCCAACTGACTAGGTATCCCCCCTTTCCAACTGACTAGGTATCCCCCCTTTCCAACTGACTAGGTATCCCCCTTTCCCTTTCCAACTGACTAGGTATCCCCCTTTCCCTTTCCAACTGACTAGGTATCCCCCTTTTCCCTTTCCAACTGACTAGGTATCCCCCCTTTCCAACTGACTAGGTATCCCCCCCTTTCCAACTGACTAGGTATCCCCCCTTTCCAAATGACTAGGTATCCCCCTTTCCAACTGACTAGGTATCCCCCTTTCCAACTGACTCGGTATCCCCCCTTTCCAACTGACTAGGTATCCCCCCTTTCCAACTGACTAGGTGTCCCCCCTTTCCAACTGACTAGGTATCCCCCCTTTCCAACTGACTAGGTATCCCCCCCTTTCCAACTGACTAGGTATCCCCCCTTTCCAACTGACTAGGTATCCCCCCTTTCCAACTGACTAGGTATCCCCACCTTTTCCCTTTCCAACTGACTAGGTATCCACCTTTTCCCTTTCCAACTGACTAGGTATCCCCCCTTTCCCTTTCCAACTGACTAGGTATCCCCCATTCCCTTTCAAACTGACTAGGTATCCCCCTTTCCAACTGACTAGGTATCCCCCTTTCCCTTTCCAACTGACTAGGTATCCCCATTTTCCAACTGACTAGGTATCCCCATTTTCCAACTGACTAGGTATCCCACCTTTCCCTTTCCAACTGACTAGGTATCCACCTTTTCCAACTGACTAGGTATCCCCCTTTCCCACTGACTAGGTATCCCCCCCTTTCCAACTGACTAGGTATCCCCCCCTTTCCAACTGACTAGTTATCCCCCCCTTTCCAACTGACTAGGTATCCCCCCCCTTTCCAACTGACTAGGTGTCCCCCCCTTTCCAACTGACTAGGTATCCCCCTTTCCAACTGACTAGGTATCCCCCCTTTCCAACTGACTAGGTATCCCCCCTTTCCAACTGACTAGGTATCCCCCCTTTCCAACTGACTAGGTATCCCCCGTTCCAACTGACTAGGTATCCCCCCTTTCCAACTGACTAGGTATCCCCCCTTTCCAACTGACTAGGTATCCCCCCTTTCCAACTGACTAGGTATCCCCCTTTCCCTTTCCAACTGACTAGGTATCCCCCCTTTCCAACTGACTAGGTATCCACCTTTCCCTTTCCAAATGACTAGGTATCCCCCTTTCCAACTGACTAGGTATCCCCCCTTTCCAACTGACTAGGTATCCCCCCTTTCCAACTGACTAGGTATCCCCCTTTCCAACTGACTAGGTATCCCCCCTTTCCAACTGACTAGGTATCCACCTTTCCCTTTCCAACTGACTAGGTATCCCCCTTTCCAACTGACTAGGTATCCCCCCTTTCCAACTGACTAGGTATCCCCCCTTTCCAACTGACTAGGTATCCACCTTTCCCTTTCCAACTGACTAGGTATCCCCCCTTTCCAACTGACTAGGTATCCACCTTTCCCTTTCCAACTGACTAGGTATCCCCCCTTTCCAACTGACTAGGTATCCCCCCTTTCCAACTGACTAGGTATCCCCCTTTCCCTTTCCAACTGACTAGGTATCCCCCTTTCCAACTGACTAGGTATCCCCTTTCCAACTGACTAGGTATCCCCATTTTCCAACTGACTAGGTATCCCATTTTCCAACTGACTAGGTATCCCACCTTTCCCTTTCCAACTGACTAGGTATCCAGCTTTTCCAACTGACTAGGTATCCCCCTTTCCCGCTGACTAGGTATCCCCCCTTTCCAACTGACTAGGTATCCCCCTTTCCCGCTGACTAGGTATCCCCCTTTCCAACTGACTAGGTATCCCCCTTTCCAACTGACTAGGTATCCACCTTTTCCCTTTCCAACTGACTAGGTATCCCCCCCTTTCCAACTGACTAGGTATCCCCCCCTTTCCAACTGACTAGGTATCCCCCCCTTTCCAACTGACTAGGTATCCCCCTTTCCAAATGACTAGGTATCCCCCCTTTCCAACTGACTAGGTATCCCCCTTTCCAACTGACTCGGTATCCCCCCTTTCCAACTGACTAGGTATCCCCCCTTTCCAACTGACTAGGTATCCCCCCTTTCCAACTGACTAGGTATCCCCCCTTTCCAACTGACTAGGTATCCCCCCTTTCCAACTGACTAGGTATCCCCCCTTTCCAACTGACTAGGTATCCCCACCTTTTCCCTTTCCAACTGACTAGGTATCCACCTTTTCCCTTTCCAACTGACTAGGTATCCCCCCTTTCCCTTTCCAACTGACTAGGTATCCCCCATTCCCTTTCAAACTGACTAGGTATCCCCCCTTTCCCTTTCCTACTGACTAGGTATCCCCCCCTTTCCCTTTCCATCTGACTAGGTATCCCCTTTTCCAACTGACTAGGTATCCACCTTTTCCCTTTCCAACTGACTAGGTATCCCCCCTTTCCCTTTCCAACTGACTAGGTATCCCCCCCTTTCCAACTGACTAGGTATCCCCCCTTTCCAACTGACTAGGTATCCCCCCTTTCCAACTGACTAGGTATCCACCTTTCCCTTTCCAACTGACTAGGTATCCCCCCTTTCCAACTGACTAGGTATCCCCCCTTTCCAACTGACTAGGTATCCCCCCTTTCCAACTGACTAGGTATCCCCCCTTTCCAACTGACTAGGTATCCACCTTTCCCCTTTCCAACTGACTAGGTATCCCCCTTTCCAACTGACTAGGTATCCCCCCCTTTCCAACTGACTAGGTATCCCCCTTTCCAACTGACTAGGTATCCCCCCTTTCCAACTGACTAGGTATCCCCCCTTTCCAACTGACTAGGTATCCCCCCTTTCCAACTGACTAGGTATCCCCCCTTTCCAACTGACTAGGTATCCCCCCTTTCCAACTGACTAGGTATCCCCCTTTCCAACTGACTAGGTATCCCCCCTTTCCAACTGACTAGGTATCCCCCTTTCCCGCTGACTAGGTATCCCCCTTTCCAACTGACTAGGTATCCCCCTTTCCAACTGACTAGGTATCCACCTTTTTCCTTTCCAACTGACTAGGTATCCCCCCCTTTCCAACTGACTAGGTATCCCCCCCTTTCCAACTGACTAGGTATCCCCCCCTTTCCAACTGACTAGGTATCCCCCCTTTCCAACTGACTAGGTATCCCCCTTTCCCTTTCCAACTGACTAGGTATCCACCTTTCCCTTTCCAACTGACTAGGTATCCACCTTTCCCTTTCCAACTGACTAGGTATCCACCTTTCCCTTTCCAACTGACTAGGTATCCCCCTTTCCAACTGACTAGGTATCCCCCCTTTCCAACTGACTAGGTATCCCCCCTTTCCAACTGACTAGGTATCCCCCTTTCCCTTTCCAACTGACTAGGTATCCACCTTTCCCTTTCCAACTGACTAGGTATCCCCCTTTCCAACTGACTAGGTATCCCCCCTTTCCAACTGACTAGGTATCCCCCCTTTCCAACTGACTAGGTATCCCCCTTTCCAACTGACTAGGTATCCCCCTTTCCAACTGACTAGGTATCCCCCTTTCCAACTGACTAGGTATCCCCTTTCCAACTGACTAGGTATCCCCATTTTCCAACTGACTAGGTATCCCATTTTCCAACTGACTAGGTATCCCACCTTTCCCTTTCCAACTGACTAGGTATCCACCTTTTCCAACTGACTAGGTATCCCCCCTTTCCCGCTGACTAGGTATCCCCCCTTTCCAACTGACTAGGTATCCCCCTTTCCAACTGACTAGGTATCCCCCTTTTCCCTTTCCAACTGACTAGGTATCCCCCCCTTTCCAACTGACTAGGTATCCCCCCCTTTCCAACTGACTAGGTATCCCCCCCTTTCCAACTGACTAGGTATCCCCCCCCTTTCCAACTGACTAGGTATCCCCCCTTTCCAACTGACTAGGTATCCCCCCTTTCCAACTGACTAGGTATCCCCCCTTTCCAACTGACTAGGTATCCCCCCTTTCCAACTGACTAGGTATCCCCCCTTTCCAACTGACTAGGTATCCCCCTTTCCAACTGACTAGGTATCCCCCTTTCCAACTGACTAGGTATCCCCCTTTCCAACTGACTAGGTATCCCCCCTTTCCAACTGACTAGATATCCCCCCTTTCCAACTGACTAGGTATCCCCCTTTCCAACTGACTCGGTATCCCCCCTTTCCAACTGACTAGGTATCCCCCCTTTCCAACTGACTAGGTATCCCCCCTTTCCAACTGACTAGGTATCCCCCCTTTCCAACTGACTAGGTATCCCCCTTTCCAACTGACTAGGTATCCCCCCCTTCCAACTGACTAGGTATCCCCCCTTTCCAACTGACTAGGTATCCCCCTTTCCCTTTCCAACTGACTATGTATCCCCCCTTTCCAACTGACTAGGTATCCCCCCTTTCCCTTTCAAACTGACTAGGTATCCCCCCTTTCCCTTTCCAACTGACTAGGTATCCCCCCTTTCCCTTTCCATCTGACTAGGTATCCCCTTTTCCAACTGACTAGGTATCCACCTTTTCCCTTTCCAACTGACAAGGTATCCCCCCTTTCCCTTTCCAACTGACTAGGTATCCCCCATTCCCTTTCAAACTGACTAGGTATCCCCCCTTTCCCTTTCCAACTGACTAGGTATCCCCCCCTTTCCCTTTCCATCTGACTAGGTATCCCCTTTTCCAACTGACTAGGTATCCACCTTTTCCCTTTCCAACTGACTAGGTATCCCCCCTTTCCCTTTCCAACTGACTAGGTATCCCCTTTTCCAACTGACTAGGTATCCCCCCTTTCCCTTTCCAACTGACTAGGTATCCCCCCTTTTCCTTTCCAACTGACTAGGTATCCCCCTTTCCAACTGACTAGGTATCCCCTTTTCCAACTGACTAGGTATCCCCCTTTCCAACTGACTAGGTATCCCCCCTTGCCCTTTCCAACTGACTAGGTATCCCCCTTTCCCGTTCCAACTGACTAGGTATCCCCCCTTTCCAACTGACTAGGTATCCACCTTTTCCCTTTCCAACTGACTAGGTATCCCCCTTTCCCTTTCCAACTGACTAGGTATCCCCCCTTCCCTTTCCAACTGACTAGGTATCCCCCATTCCAACTGACTTGGTATCCCCCTTTCCAACTGACTAGGTATCCCCCCCTTTCCAACTGACTTGGTATCCCCCCTTTCCCTGTCCAACTGACTAGGTATCCCCCTTTCCCTTTCCAACTGACTAGGTATCCCCCCTTTCCCGCTGACTAGGTATCCCCCTCTCCCCTTCCAACTGACTAGGTATCCCCTTTTCCAACTGACTAGGTATCCCCCTTTCCAACTGACTAGGTATCCCCCCTTTCCAACTGACTAGGTATCCCCCCTTTCCAACTGACTAGGTATCCCCCCTTTCCAACTGACTAGGTATCCCCCCTTTCCCTTTCCAACTGACTAGGTATCCCCCCTTCCCTTTCCAACTGACTAGGTATCCCCCGTTCCAACTGACTTGGTATCCCCCTTTCCAACTGACTAGGTTTCCCCCCTTTCCAACTGACTAGGTATCCCCCCCCTTTCCCTTTCCAACTGACTAGGTATCCCCCCTTTCCAACTGACTAGGTATCCACCTTTTCCCTTTCCAACTGACTAGGTATCCCCCTTTCCCTTTCCAACTGACTAGGTATCCCCCTTTCCAACTGACTAGGTATCCCCTTTTCCAACTGACTAGGTATCCCCTTTTCCAACTGTCTAGGTATCCACCTTTTCCCTTTCCAACTGACTAGGTATCCCCCTTTCCAACTGACTAGGTATCCCCCATTTCCCTTTCCAACTGACTAGGTATCCCCCTTTCCCGCTGACTAGGTATCCCCCTTTCCAACTGACTAGGTATCCCCCTTTCCAACTGACTAGGTATCCCCCCTTTCCAACTGACTTGGTATCCCCCTTTCCCTTTCCAACTGACTAGGTATCCCCCTTTCCAACTGACTAGGTATCCCCCCTTTCCAACTGACTAGGTATCCACCTTTCCCTTTCCAACTGACTAGGTTTCCCCCCTTTCCAACTGACTTGGTATCCCCCCTTTCCCTTTCCCACTGAGTAAGTATCCACCTTTTCCCTTTCAAACTGACTAGGTATCCCCCCTTTCCCTTTCCAACTGACTAGGTATCCCCCTTTCCAACTGACTAGGTATCCCCCTTTCCCGCTGACTAGGTATCCCCCTTTCCCGCTGACTAGGTATCCCCCTTTCCCGCTGATTAGGTATCCCCCTTTCCCCTTCCAAATGACTAGGTATCCCCCCTTTCCCTTTCCAACTGACTAGTTAACCCCCCTTTCCAACTGACTAGGTATCCCCCTTTCCAACTGACAAGGTATCCCCCCTTTCCCTTTCCAACTGACTAGTTAACCCCCCTTTCCAACTGACTAGGTATCCCCCTTTCCCTTTCCAACTGACTAGGTAGCCCCCTTTCCCTTTCCAACTGACTAGTTAACCCCCCTTTCCAACTGACTAGGTATCCCCCTTTCCCTTTCCAACTGACTAGGTATCCCCCCTTTCCCTTTCCAACTGACTAGTTAACCCCCCTTTCCAACTGACTAGGTATCCACCTTTCCCTTTCCAACTGACTAGGTATCCCCCCTTTCCAACTGACTAGGTATCCCCCTTTCCAACTGACTAGGTATCCCCCTTTCCAACTGACTAGGTATCCCCCTTTCCAACTGACTGGTTATCCCCCCTTTCCAACTGACTAGGTATCCCCCCTTTCCAACTGACTAGGTATCCCCCTTTTCCAACTGACTAGGTATCCCCCCTTTCCAACTGACTAGGTATCCCCCCTTTCCAACTGACTAGGTATCCCCCCCCTTTCCAACTGACTAGGTATCCCCCCCTTTCCAACTGACTAGGTATCCCCCCTTTCCAACTGACTAGGTATCCCCCCCTTTCCAACTGACTAGGTATCCCCCCCTTTCCAACTGACTAGGTATTCCCCCTTTCCCTTTCCATCTGACTAGGTATCCCCCCCTTTCCCTTTCCAACTGACTAGGTATCCCCCCTTTCCCTTTCCATCTGACTAGGTATCCCCCCTTTCCCTTTCCATCTGACTAGGTATCCCCCTTTCCCTTTCCAACTGACTAGGTATCCCCCCCGTTTTCAACTGACTAGGTATCCCCCCTTTCCAACTGACTAGGTATTCCCCCCTTTCCAACTGACTAGGTATCCCCCCCTTTCCAACTGACTAGGTATCCCCCCCGTTTTCAACTGACTAGGTATCCCCCCCTTTCCAACTGACTAGGTATCCCCCCGTTTCCAACTGACTAGGTATCCCCCCCTTTCCAACTGACTAGGTATCCCCCCTTTCCAACTGACTAGGTATCCCCCTTTCCAACTGACTAGGTATCCCCCTTTCCAACTGACTAGGTATCCCCCTTTCCCTTTCCAACTGACTAGGTATCCCCCTTTCCCTTTCCAACTGACTAGGTATCCCCCCTTTCCAACTGACTAGGTATCCCCCTTTCCCTTTCCAACTGACTAGGTATCCCCCCTTTCCAACTGACTAGGTATCCCCCTTTCCCTTTCCAACTGACTAGGTATCCCCCCTTTCCAACTGACTAGGTATCCCCCTTTCCCTTTCCAACTGACTAGGTATCCCCCTTTCCCTTTCCAACTGACTAGGTATCCCCCCTTTCCCTTTCCAACTGACTAGGTATCCCCCCGTTTTCAACTGACTAGGTATCCTCCCCTTTCCAACTGACTAGGTATCCCCCCCTTTCCAACTGACTAGGTATCCCCCCCTTTCCAACTGACTAGGTATCCCCCCCTTTCCATCTGACTAGGTATCCCCCCCTTTCCATCAGACTAGGTATCCCCCCCTTTCCAACTGACTAGGTATCCCCCCTTTCCCAACTGACTAGGTATCCCCCCTTTCCCTTTCCAACTGACTAGGTATCCCCCCTTTCCCTTTCCAACTGACTAGGTATCCCCCTTTCCAACTGACTAGGTATCCCCCCTTTCCAACTGACTAGGTATCCCCCCTTTCCAACTGACTAGGTATCCCCCCTTTCCAACTGACTAGGTATCCCCCCTTTCCAACTGACTAGGTATCCCCACCTTTCCAACTGACTAGGTATCCCCACCTTTCCAACTGACTAGGTATCCCCCCTTTCCAACTGACTAGGTATCCCCCCTTTCCAACTGACTAGGTATCCCCCCTTTCCAACTGACTAGGTATCCCCCCTTTCCAACTGACTAGGTATCCCCCCTTTCCAACTGACTAGGTATCCCCCCTTTCCAACTGACTAGGTATCCCCCTTTCCCTTTCCAACTGACTAGGTATCCCCCTTCACCTTTCCTTGTGCTCTGTTGGCCTCTCTCCTTAAAAGAAACGCTCATTAGCTCTTGGGAGTCCCATGCAGGAAAAGCTAGACTAGAATAGCTTGCTGGACATGTTGTTTTAGCGTTTCTTATACCAATGGACAATTCAAAGAGGGACACAAGCGCTTGTTTGCGGAAGGTTAAATACAGCAGCCAATAGTTAATTTGAAAGAAGAGTGAACGCGTGATGGCGGTAGGCTATAGCAGTTATTTATTCAATCTATGTGAAAGCCTTCTGCATCCAACGCTGTGAAAGTCGGGCGCAGCCTAATGAACACAGCCCCGCTGTGAACGTCGGGCGCAGCCTAATGAACACAGCCCCGCAGCCTAATGAACACAACCCCGCTGAGAGTTGGGCGCAGCCTAATGAACACAGCCCCGCAGTGAAAGTCGGGCGCAGCCTAATGAACACAGCCCCGCTGAGAGTTGGGCGCAGCCTAATGAACACAGCCCCGCTGTGAACGTCGGGCGCAGCCTAATGAACACAGCCCCGCTGTGAACGTCAGCGCAGCCTAATGAACACAGCCCCGCAGTGAACGTCAGCGCAGCCTAATGAACACAGGTCCGCAGCCTAATGAACACAGCCCCGCTGAGAGTCGGGCGCAGCCTAATGAACACAGCCCCGCTGAGAGTCGGGCGCAGCCTAATGAACACAGCCCCGCAGTGAACGTCAGCGCAGCCTAATGAACACAGCCCCGCTGTGAACGTCAGGCGCAGCCTAATGAACACAGCCCCGCTGTGAACGTCAGGCGCAGCCTAATGAACACAGCCCCGCTGTGACAGTCAGGCGTATCCTAATGAACACAGCCCCGCTGTGAGAGTCAAGAATCCAGTGGTGTAATTTAATCAATATAAAAACACCTCTTTACAATCACCTTCTTAAAAATATCAGTAACACTTTACTTGACACCCAGTGTCATAACCTGTCATAACATGTTCATAACACTGTCATGACATACTTAGACCTGTTGTGACATATATTGTGTTATTTTAAGGCTGGTTACGACACCTCCATAAGAGTCCAAACCTACAACACAAGGCAAAGCACTCCATTACATCAGAGCCTACTGGTCAACAGTTTGTTAAAATGTTACATAATATTCTCTGAAATTGCCGTCATATTGGCGTCAGACATGCACCTACCCCAGTGCTGTTTCTGATGACTGGGATGAACACAGGAGCAGGTTTCAGGAGCAGGACAATCTCTTTTCCACTGATGACTGACGTAAGGTCATGTACGTGATAGGACTATCTGGCTTATATGATTATGATGGTCATAATGCTTCATGACAGTGTTATAAAGTGTATTTTCTACAAGTTAATTAAAAATCAGGAAAAAGAAATATAACTAAAAGACTTCATTGAAACAAACATTCAAACGAAAGGAAACTTCTTAAAACACATTTTAATTAAAATGTTGGTTTGGACACTTACACAGGCGTCATAACCAGCCATAAACTAACAAAATGTCACAACATGTGTAAATATACATCATGAGTGTTATGACAAGTTATGTCAACAGTTATGAGATGGTTATATGACAGTGTCATAACATGTTATATGACGCTGGGTGTCTAGTGTTACCCGAAATACCTGTTAATGCCACATGTATGTACACATTTATATACGCATGTCAATATAGCATTAATACGATATCTAAAAAAATAAATAATTTAAATACAAAACGCTAGACAGCAATGTCCTATGTATTTAAAAAAAAAAAAATGTTTGTATTTATATTGTACACGTAAGTGTTATATCTTAGGTTTCAGAGTGCGCATCCAAAATGGCACCTTATTCCCTAGTTAAGGCACTACAGCGTGAAAAGCAGTACACTATATAGGGAATAAAGGTTCTATTTCAGAGCGAAACGTTGGTTAATCCAGTCACAAAGTTACTAATCAGATCAGTGGTTAGTTTCTCCATCTGCTCGTTCCAATGTTCCTGGAAATGTCCTGAAAACGGCCCATCTAGACCTCTATGGGCCCTGGCCACTAGTGTCCATCTAGATCTCTAGGGTCCCTGGCCACTAGTGTCCATCTAGACCTCTATGGGCCCTGGCCACTAGTGTCCATCTAGACCTCTATGGGCCCTGGCCACTAGTGTCCATCTAGACCTCTATGGGCCCTGGCCACTAGTGTCCATCTAGACCTCTATGGGCCCTGGCCACTAGTGTCCATCTAGACCTCTATGGGCCCTGGCCACTAGTGTCCATCTAGACCTCTATGGGCCCTGGCCACCAGTGTCCATCTAGACCTCTATGGGCCCTGGCCGCCGGTGTCCATCTAGACCTCTATGTGCCCTGGCCGCCGGTGTCCATCTAGACCTCTATGTGCCCTGGCCGCCGGTGTCCATCTAGACCTCTATGTGCCCTGGCCGCCGGTGTCCATCTAGACCTCTATGTGCCCTGGCCGCCGGTGTCCATCTAGACCTCTATGTGCCCTGGCCGCCGGTGTCCATCTAGACCTCTATGTGCCCTGGCCGCCGGTGTCCATCTAGACCTCTATGTGCCCTGGCCGCCGGTGTCCATCTAGACCTCTATGTGCCCTGGCCGCCGGTGTCCATCTAGACCTCTATGGGCCCTGGCCGCCGGTGTCCATCTAGACCTCTATGTGCCCTGGCCGCCGGTGTCCATCTAGACCTCTATGTGCCCTGGCCGCCGGTGTCCATCTAGACCTCTATGTGCCCTGGCCGCCGGTGTCCATCTAGACCTCTATGTGCCCTGGCCGCCGGTGTCCATCTAGACCTCTATGGGCCCTGGCCACCGGTGTCCATCTAGACCTCTATGGGCCCTGGCCACCGGTGTCCATCTAGACCTCTATGGGCCCTGGCGTCCATCTAGACCTCTATGGGCCCTGGCCACTGGCGTCCATCTAGACCTCTATGGGCCCTGGCCACTAGTGTCCATCTAGACCTCTATGGGCCCTGGCCGCCGGTGTCCATCTAGACCTCTATGGGCCCTGGCCACTAGTGTCCATCTAGACCTCTATGGGCCCTGGCCACTAGTGTCCATCTAGATCTCTAGGGTCCCTGGCCACTGGTGTCCATCTAGACCTCTATGGGCCCTGGCCACTGGTGTCCATCTACACCTCTATGGGCCCTGGCCACTGGTGTCCATCTACACCTCTATGGGCCCTGGCCACTGGTGTCCATCTAGACCTCTATGGGCCTTGGCCACTGGTGTCCGTCTAGATATACCTCTATGGGCCCTGGCCACTAGTGTCCATCTAGACCTCTATGGGCCCTGGCCACTAGTGTCCATCTAGACCTCTATGGGCCCTGGCAACTGGTGTCCATCTAGACCTCTATGGGCCCTGGCCACTGGTGTCCATCTAGACCTCTATGGGCCCTGGGCACTGGTGTCCATCTAGACCTCTATGGGCCCTGGCCGCCGGTGTCCTGTCGTGAATAGGGGGCCATTGAAGTAGTGTCCTGTCATGAATAGGGGGGCATTGAAGTAGTGTCCTGTCATGAATAGGGGGGCATTGAAGTAGTGTCCTGTAGTGAATAGGGGGGCATTGAAGACAGAGTTTGCTGTTATACAGCCCCCGCCCAGGCAAACCTATGACCCCCGTCCAGGCAAACCCAGACCCCCGTCCAGGCAAACCCATGACCCAGGGACCCCCGTCCAGGCAAACCCATGACCCAGGGACCCCCGCCCAGGCAAACCCAGACCTCTGTCCAGGCAAGCCCATGACCCAGGGACCCCCGTCCACACAAACCCATGACCCAGGGACCCCCACCCAGGCAAACCCATGACCCAGGGACCCCCGTCCAGGCAAACCCATGACCCAGGGACCCCCGCCCAGGCAAACCGGCGACAAAGGGACCCCCATCATATGTTAGCAAAAAGATTAAAAAGTCACGTCTTGTATCATCACGTAAATAATAACGGCAAGCAGAAGTAAATCAACATTTTAAAGTGAATAGATTTGGTAGACGGTTTCATTATTTTGAACGACCTGCAGTTAATGGCAAGAGGTGTAAACTAACCGTCTATTAGAAAAGGCCAAGTCATCTTGGCAGCGTAGAGAAAGAAAATGGTATGGTTGGGAAAAAAAAGTGTTAAATTAGGTTTACATTTAGCCCGAAAGAACATTGGTCAGTTTTAAAAGCTAATTTCCTGCCATTCTAACACGGTTCCTCTGCCAAAACATAACTAAATCAAAATGGACAGGTGCCTTGTTTTGAGAATTTGATTCTCCAGGACTGTCTAGCTTTTATTTGATTGTTAGTTCTGAAAGATGGTGTTATGTAAAAAAAAGACATACAACTCAATATTGTTTTTTTTAATGCTTTCTATCTGGTTTTGGTCGTTTAAAAGTTGATACAAACGATCTTTCCATCCCGAAAATGACCACTTAAAACGGTCTGCCTAATAGTTTTCTATACAGAAAAACCCCTGTAATTAGCACCAATGACTAATTTCCATATTAAAAAGGGATAGTTGGAGATGTTGGAAATGAAGTCATTTATCTACTTTAGTAGTCGGATTAACAGGAACAGCTTGCATACTAACTGTTCCTGTAGACTTCCAGTCATTGCGCTAACGCTAGTTAGCATTGACTTGTGAAACTACCTCTGACTTCCTTCATGCTGGCAGCAGGGACAAACATGGTATCCGGGATGGTATTCTGTTGTAGCTAGCAATATTCATAAAATCATTCTTCACCCCACAAAAACCTAAATCTCCCACAAAAATATTTGTACATACATTGTGGACCCCCTGCAGTACCTCAGACCCCATTTTGGAAACCCCCGTCCTGAAGCACAGGGTGATTACCTCAGACCCCATTTTGGAAACCCCCGTCCTGAAGCACAGGGTGATTACCCTCAGACCCCATTTTGGAAACCCCCGTCCTGAAGCAAATGGTGATTAGGTGTCAGGCCTTTTGTATTAGGAGATACTGTGCATTTTAAAATGGCAAAATAATAGTGCACTGCTTTCGTCCAGGGTCCATAGGAAGTGCACTAAATAGGGAAAAGGGTACCATTTGGGATGAAACCCTCATGTAATGTCCCAGGACCAGTATCTCTCTGAAACCCCATGTAATGTCCCAGGACCAGTATCTCTCTCTGAAACCCCATGTAATGTCCCAGGACCAGTATCTCTCTCTGAAACCCCATGTAATGTCCCAGGACCAGTATCTCTCTCTGAAACCCCATGTAATGTCCCAGGACCAGTATCTCTGAAACCCCATGTAATGTCCCAGGACCAGTATCTCTGAAACCCCATGTAATGTCCCAGGACCAGTATCTCTCTCTGAAACCCCATGTAATGTCCCAGGACCAGTATCTCTCTCTGAAACCCCATGTAATGTCCCAGGACCAGTATCTCTCTCTGAAACCCCATGTAATGTCCCAGGACCAGTATCTCTCTCTGAAACCCCATGTAATGTCCCAGGACCAGTATCTCTCTCTGAAACCCCATGTAATGTCCCAGGACCAGTATCTCTCTCTGAGACCCCCATGTAATGTCCCAGGACCAGTATCTCTCTCTGAGACCCCCATGTAATGTCCCAGGACCAGTATCTCTCTCTGAGACCCCCATGTAATGTCCCAGGACCAGTATCTCTCTCTGAGACCCCATGTAATGTCCCAGGACCAGTATCTCTCTCTGAAACCCCATGTAATGTCCCAGGACCAGTATCTCTCTCTCTGAAACCCCATGTAATGTCCCAGGACCAGTATCTCTCTCTCTGAAACCCCATGTAATGTCCCAGGACCAGTATCTCTCTCTCTGAAACCCCATGTAATGTCCCAGGACCAGTATCTCTCTCTCTGAAACCCCATGTAATGTCCCAGGACCAGTATCTCTCTCTCTGAAACCCCATGTAATGTCCCAGGACCAGTATCTCTCTCTCTGAAACCCCATGTAATGTCCCAGGACCAGTATCTCTCTCTGAAACCCCATGTAATGTCCCAGGACCAGTATCTCTCTCTGAAACCCCATGTAATGTCCCAGGACCAGTATCTCTCTGAAACCCCATGTAATGTCCCAGGACCAGTATCTCTCTGAAACCCCATGTAATGTCCCAGGACCAGTATCTCTCTCTGAAACCCCATCTAATGTCCCAGGACCAGTATCTCTCTCTCTGAAACCCCATGTAATGTCCCAGGACCAGTATCTCTCTCTGAAACCCCATGTAATATCCCAGGACCAGTATCTCTGAAACCCCATGTAATGTCCCAGGACCAGTATCTCTCTGAAACCCCATGTAATGTCCCAGGACCAGTATCTCTCTGAAACCCCATGTAATGTCCCAGGACCAGTATCTCTCTCTGAAACCCCATGTAATGTCCCAGGACCAGTATCTCTCTCTCTGAAACCCCATCTAATGTCCCAGGACCAGTATCTCTCTCTCTGAAACCCCATGTAATGTCCCAGGACCAGTATCTCTCTCTGAAACCCCATGTAATGTCCCAGGACCAGTATCTCTCTCTGAAACCCCATGTAATGTCCCAGGACCAGTATCTCTCTCTGAAACCCCATGTAATGTCCCAGGACCAGTATCTCTCTCTGAAACCCCATGTAATGTCCCAGGACCAGTATCTCTCTCTGAAACCCCATGTAATGTCCCAGGACCAGTATCTCTCTCTGAACCCCCATGTAATGTCCCAGGACCAGTATCTCTCTCTGAGACCCCCATGTAATGTCCCAGGACCAGTATCTCTCTCTGAGACCCCCATGTAATGTCCCAGGACCAGTATCTCTCTCTGAGACCCCCATGTAATGTCCCAGGACCAGTATCTCTCTCTGAAACCCCATGTAATGTCCCAGGACCAGTATCTCTCTCTCTGAAACCCCATGTAATGTCCCAGGACCAGTATCTCTCTCTCTGAAACCCCATGTAATGTCCCAGGACCAGTATCTCTCTCTCTGAAACCCCATGTAATGTCCCAGGACCAGTATCTCTCTCTCTGAAACCCCATGTAATGTCCCAGGACCAGTATCTCTCTCTCTGAAACCCCATGTAATGTCCCAGGACCAGTATCTCTCTCTCTGAAACCCCATGTAATGTCCCAGGACCAGTATCTCTCTCTCTGAAACCCCATGTAATGTCCCAGGACCAGTATCTCTCTCTCTGAAACCCCATGTAATGTCCCAGGACCAGTATCTCTCTCTCTGAAACCCCATGTAATGTCCCAGGACCAGTATCTCTCTCTGAAACCCCATCTAATGTCCCAGGACCAGTATCTCTCTCTCTGAAACCCCATGTAATGTCCCAGGACCAGTATCTCTCTCTGAAACCCCATGTTATGTCCCAGGACCAGTATCTCTCTCTGAAACCCCATGTAATGTCCCAGGACCAGTATCTCTCTCTGAAACCCCATGTAATGTCCCAGGACCAGTATCTCTCTGAAACCCCATGTAATGTCCCAGGACCAGTATCTCTCTCTGAAACCCCATGTAATGTCCCAGGACCAGTATCTCTCTCTGAAACCCCATGTAATGTCCCAGGACCAGTATCTCTCTGAAACCTCATGTAATGTCCCAGGACAAGTATCTCTCTCTGAAACCCCATGTAATGTCCCAGGACCAGTATCTCTCTCTGAAACCCCATGTAATGTCCCAGGACCAGTATCTCTCTCTCTGAAACCCCATGTAATGTCCCAGGACCAGTATCTCTCTCTGAAACCCCATGTAATGTCCCAGGACCAGTATCTCTCTCTGAAACCCCATGTAATGTCCCAGGACCAGTATCTCTCTGAAACCCCATGTAATGTCCCAGGACCAGTATCTCTCTGAAACCCCATGTAATGTCCCAGGACCAGTATCTCTCTCTGAAACCCCATGTAATGTCCCAGGACCAGTATCTCTCTCTGAAACCCCATGTAATGTCCCAGGACCAGTATCTCTCTGAAACCTCATGTAATGTCCCAGGACAAGTATCTCTCTCTGAAACCCCATGTAATGTCCCAGGACCAGTATCTCTCTCTGAAACCCCATGTAATGTCCCAGGACCAGTATCTCTCTCTCTGAAACCCCATGTAATGTCCCAGGACCAGTATCTCTCTCTGAAACCCCATGTAATGTCCCAGGACCAGTATCTCTCTCTGAAACCCCATGTAATGTCCCAGGACCAGTATCTCTCTGAAACCCCATGTAATGTCCCAGGACCAGTATCTCTCTGAAACCCCATGTAATGTCCCAGGACCAGTATCTCTCTCTGAAACCCCATCTAATGTCCCAGGACCAGTATCTCTCTCTGAAACCCCATCTAATGTCCCAGGACCAGTATCTCTCTCTCTGAAACCCCATGTAATATCCCAGGACCAGTATCTCTCTCTGAAACCCCATGTAATATCCCAGGACCAGTATCTCTGAAACCCCATGTAATGTCCCAGGACCAGTATCTCTCTGAAACCCCATGTAATGTCCCAGGACCAGTATCTCTCTGAAACCCCATGTAATGTCCCAGGACCAGTATCTCTCTCTGAAACCCCATGTAATGTCCCAGGACCAGTATCTCTCTCTGAAACCCCATGTAATGTCCCAGAACCAGTATCTCTCTCTCTGAAACCCCATCTAATGTCCCAGGACCAGTATCTCTCTCTGAAACCCCATCTAATGTCCCAGGACCAGTATCTCTCTCTGAAACCCCATCTAATGTCCCAGGACCAGTATCTCTCTCTCTGAAACCCCATGTAATGTCCCAGGACCAGTATCTCTCTCTCTCTGAAACCCCATGTAATGTCCCAGGACCAGTATCTCTCTCTCTCTGAAACCCCATGTAATGTCCCAGGACCAGTATCTCTCTCTGAAACCCCATGTAATGTCCCAGGACCAGTATCTCTCTCTGAAACCCCATGTAATGTCCCAGGACCAGTATCTCTCTGAAACCTCATGTAATGTCCCAGGACAAGTATCTCTCTCTGAAACCCCATGTAATGTCCCAGGACCAGTATCTCTCTCTGAAACCCCATCTAATGTCCCAGGACCAGTATCTCTCTCTGAAACCCCATCTAATGTCCCAGGACCAGTATCTCTCTCTCTGAAACCCCATGTAATGTCCCAGGACCAGTATCTCTCTCTGAAACCCCATGTAATATCCCAGGACCAGTATCTCTGAAACCCCATGTAATGTCCCAGGACCAGTATCTCTCTGAAACCCCATGTAATGTCCCAGGACCAGTATCTCTCTCTGAAACCCCATCTAATGTCCCAGGACCAGTATCTCTCTCTGAAACCCCATCTAATGTCCCAGGACCAGTATCTCTCTCTCTGAAACCCCATGTAATGTCCCAGGACCAGTATCTCTCTCTGAAACCCCATGTAATATCCCAGGACCAGTATCTCTGAAACCCCATGTAATGTCCCAGGACCAGTATCTCTCTGAAACCTCATGTAATGTCCCAGGACAAGTATCTCTCTCTGAAACCCCATGTAATGTCCCAGGACCAGTATCTCTCTCTGAAACCCCATGTAATGTCCCAGGACCAGTATCTCTCTCTGAAACCCCATGTAATGTCCCAGGACCAGTATCTCTCTGAAACCCCATGTAATGTCCCAGGACCAGTATCTCTCTGAAACCCCATCTAATATCCCAGGACCAGTATCTCTCTCTGAAACCCCATGTAATGTCCCAGGACCAGTATCTCTCTGAAACCCCATGTAATGTCCCAGGACCAGTATCTCTCTCTGAAACCCCATCTAATGTCCCAGGACCAGTATCTCTCTTTGAAACCCCATCTAATGTCCCAGGACCAGTATCTCTCTCTCTGAAACCCCATGTAATGTCCCAGGACCAGTATCTCTCTCTGAAACCCCATGTAATATCCCAGGACCAGTATCTCTGAAACCCCATGTAATGTCCCAGGACCAGTATCTCTCTGAAACCCCATGTAATGTCCCAGGACCAGTATCTCTCTCTGAAACCCCATCTAATGTCCCAGGACCAGTATCTCTCTCTGAAACCCCATCTAATGTCCCAGGACCAGTATCTCTCTCTCTGAAACCCCATGTAATGTCCCAGGACCAGTATCTCTCTCTGAAACCCCATGTAATATCCCAGGACCAGTATCTCTGAAACCCCATGTAATGTCCCAGGACCAGTATCTCTCTGAAACCTCATGTAATGTCCCAGGACAAGTATCTCTCTCTGAAACCCCATGTAATGTCCCAGGACCAGTATCTCTCTCTGAAACCCCATGTAATGTCCCAGGACCAGTATCTCTCTCTGAAACCCCATGTAATGTCCCAGGACCAGTATCTCTCTGAAACCCCATGTAATGTCCCAGGACCAGTATCTCTCTGAAACCCCATGTAATGTCCCAGGACCAGTATCTCTCTCTGAAACCCCATCTAATATCCCAGGACCAGTATCTCTGAAACCCCATGTAATGTCCCAGGACCAGTATCTCTCTGAAACCCCATGTAATGTCCCAGGACCAGTATCTCTCTCTGAAACCCCATGTAATGTCCCAGGACCAGTATCTCTCTCTGAAACCCCATGTAATGTCCCAGGACCAGTATCTCTCTCTGAAACCCCATGTAATGTCCCAGGACCAGTATCTCTCTGAAACCCCATGTAATGTCCCAGGACCAGTATCTCTCTGAAACCCCATCTAATGTCCCAGGACCAGTATCTCTCTCTGAAACCCCATGTAATGTCCCAGGACCAGTATCTCTCTGAAACCCCATGTAATGTCCCAGGACCAGTATCTCTCTCTGAAACCCCATCTAATGTCCCAGGACCAGTATCTCTCTCTGAAACCCCATCTAATGTCCCAGGACCAGTATCTCTCTCTCTGAAACCCCATGTAATGTCCCAGGACCAGTATCTCTCTCTGAAACCCCATGTAATATCCCAGGACCAGTATCTCTGAAACCCCATGTAATGTCCCAGGACCAGTATCTCTCTGAAACCTCATGTAATGTCCCAGGACAAGTATCTCTCTCTGAAACCCCATGTAATGTCCCAGGACCAGTATCTCTCTCTGAAACCCCATGTAATGTCCCAGGACCAGTATCTCTCTCTGAAACCCCATGTAATGTCCCAGGACCAGTATCTCTCTCTGAAACCCCATGTAATGTCCCAGGACCAGTATCTCTCTGAAACCCCATGTAATGTCCCAGGACCAGTATCTCTCTGAAACCCCATGTAATGTCCCAGGACCAGTATCTCTCTCTGAAACCCCATCTAATATCCCAGGACCAGTATCTCTGAAACCCCATGTAATGTCCCAGGACCAGTATCTCTCTGAAACCCCATGTAATGTCCCAGGACCAGTATCTCTCTCTGAAACCCCATGTAATGTCCCAGGACCAGTATCTCTCTCTGAAACCCCATGTAATGTCCCAGGACCAGTATCTCTCTCTGAAACCCCATGTAATGTCCCAGGACCAGTATCTCTCTCTGAAACCCCATGTAATGTCCCAGGACCAGTATCTCTCTGAAACCCCATGTAATGTCCCAGGACCAGTATCTCTCTGAAACCCCATCTAATATCCCAGGACCAGTATCTCTCTCTGAAACCCCATGTAATGTCCCAGGACCAGTATCTCTCTGAAACCCCATGTAATGTCCCAGGACCAGTATCTCTCTCTGAAACCCCATCTAATGTCCCAGGACCAGTATCTCTCTTTGAAACCCCATCTAATGTCCCAGGACCAGTATCTCTCTCTCTGAAACCCCATGTAATGTCCCAGGACCAGTATCTCTCTCTGAAACCCCATGTAATATCCCAGGACCAGTATCTCTGAAACCCCATGTAATGTCCCAGGACCAGTATCTCTCTGAAACCCCATGTAATGTCCCAGGACCAGTATCTCTCTCTGAAACCCCATCTAATGTCCCAGGACCAGTATCTCTCTCTGAAACCCCATCTAATGTCCCAGGACCAGTATCTCTCTCTCTGAAACCCCATGTAATGTCCCAGGACCAGTATCTCTCTCTGAAACCCCATGTAATATCCCAGGACCAGTATCTCTGAAACCCCATGTAATGTCCCAGGACCAGTATCTCTCTGAAACCTCATGTAATGTCCCAGGACAAGTATCTCTCTCTGAAACCCCATGTAATGTCCCAGGACCAGTATCTCTCTCTGAAACCCCATGTAATGTCCCAGGACCAGTATCTCTCTCTGAAACCCCATGTAATGTCCCAGGACCAGTATCTCTCTCTGAAACCCCATGTAATGTCCCAGGACCAGTATCTCTCTGAAACCCCATGTAATGTCCCAGGACCAGTATCTCTCTGAAACCCCATGTAATGTCCCAGGACCAGTATCTCTCTCTGAAACCCCATCTAATATCCCAGGACCAGTATCTCTGAAACCCCATGTAATGTCCCAGGACCAGTATCTCTCTGAAACCCCATGTAATGTCCCAGGACCAGTATCTCTCTCTGAAACCCCATGTAATGTCCCAGGACCAGTATCTCTCTGAAACCTCATGTAATGTCCCAGGACAAGTATCTCTCTCTGAAACCCCATGTAATGTCCCAGGACCAGTATCTCTCTCTGAAACCCCATGTAATGTCCCAGGACCAGTATCTCTCTCTGAAACCCCATGTAATGTCCCAGGACCAGTATCTCTCTGAAACCCCATGTAATGTCCCAGGACCAGTATCTCTCTCTGAAACCCCATGTAATGTCCCAGGACCAGTATCTCTCTCTGAAACCCCATGTAATGTCCCAGGACCAGTATCTCTCTGAAACCTCATGTAATGTCCCAGGACCAGTATCTCTCTGAAACCTCATGTAATGTCCCAGGACAAGTATCTCTCTCTGAAACCCCATGTAATGTCCCAGGACCAGTATCTCTCTCTGAAACCCCATGTAATGTCCCAGGACCAGTATCTCTCTCTCTGAAACCCCATGTAATGTCCCAGGACCAGTATCTCTCTCTCTGAAACCCCATGTAATGTCCCAGGACCAGTATCTCTCTCTGAAACCCCATGTAATGTCCCAGGACCAGTATCTCTCTCTGAAACCCCATGTAATGTCCCAGGACCAGTATCTCTCTGAAACCCCATGTAATGTCCCAGGACCAGTATCTCTCTCTGAAACCCCATCTAATGTCCCAGGACCAGTATCTCTCTCTGAAACCCCATCTAATGTCCCAGGACCAGTATCTCTCTCTCTGAAACCCCATGTAATGTCCCAGGACCAGTATCTCTCTCTGAAACCCCATGTAATATCCCAGGACCAGTATCTCTGAAACCCCATGTAATGTCCCAGGACCAGTATCTCTCTCTGAAACCCCATGTAATGTCCCAGGACCAGTATCTCTCTCTGAAACCCCATGTAATGTCCCAGGACCAGTATCTCTCTGAAACCCCATGTAATGTCCCAGGACCAGTATCTCTGAAACCCCATTTAATGTCCCAGGACCAGTATCTCTGAAACCCCATGTAATGTCCCAGGACCAGTATCTCTGAAACCCCATGGAATGTCCCAGGACCAGTATCTCTCTCTGAAACCTCAAAAGCATCTTCATTTCTTCAGGTAAGTCACAACAGATACAGTCAAGTCAGAGACATTTTAGGCTTAGCCCCCCCCCCCTCACTGGAATAGACACCCTTCAGATACTAGCCCCCCCTCACCGGAATAGAGGCCCTTCAGGTACTAGCCCCCCCCCCCCTCACAGGAATAGTCACCCTTCAGGTACTAGCCCCCCCTGGAAGAGAGGCTCCCTGCATCTGAAATAGCCCCCTATTCCCTATATGGGGCATTCCTTCTGAACAGAGATCTATGGGCTCCCTAGGGTCATGGTGCCACTTGGGATGCATGTTATGGTTCAACCTCCAACTATATCGCGCAGCCACGCCACCATGCAGCCAGCCACGCCACCAGGCAGCCAGCCACGCCGCCAGGCAGCCAGCCACGCCGCCAGGCAGCCAGCCAGCCAGCCACGCCGCCAGGCAGCCAGCCAGCCACGCCACGCCACGCCGCCAGGCAGCCAGCCAGCCACGCCACGCCGCCAGGCAGCCAGCCAGCCACGCCACGCCGCCATGCAGCCAGCCACGCCGCCATGCAGCCAGCCACGCCACGCCGCCATGCAGCCAGCCACGCCACGCCGCCATGCAGCCAGCCACGCCACGCCGCCATGCAGCCAGCCACGCCGCCATGCAGCCAGCCACGCCGCCATGCAGCCAGCCACGCCGCCAGGCAGCACGCCACGCCGCCAGGCAGCACGCCACGCCACGCCACCATGCAGCCAGCCACGCCACGCCACCATGCAGCCAGCCACACAGCCAGCCACGCCACCAGGCAGCCAGCCACACAGCCAGCCACGCCACCAGGCAGCCAGCCACGCCACCAGGCAGCCACGCCACCATGCAGCCAGCCACGCCACCATGCAGCCAGCCACGCCACCATGCAATCAGCCACCACCGCGCAGCCACGACACGCCGCAGCCACGCCACGCCGCAGCCACGCCACGCCGCAGCCACGCCACGCCGCAGCCACGCCACGGCGCAGCCACGCCACGGCGCAGCCACGCCACCGCGCAGCCACGCCACCGCGCAGCCACGCCACGGCGCAGCCACGCCACGTCGCAGCCACGCCACCGCGCAGCCACGCCACGCCACCGCGCAGCCACGCCACCGCGCAGCCACGCCACCATGCAGCCAGCCATGCCACCACGACCGTGCAGCCAGCCACGCACCACGCAGCCACGCCACACGATCATGCAGCCACGCCACAGCCACACCACTACTGAAAGGCTGGTCGATGTGCAGCCACGCCACGCCACGGCGCAGCCACGCCACGCCGCAGCCACGCCACGCCGCAGCCACGCCACGTCGCAGCCACGCCACGTCGCAGCCACGCCACGTCGCAGCCACGCCACCGCGCAGCCACGCCACCATGCAGCCAGCCATGCCACCACGACCGTGCAGCCAGCCACGCACCACACAGCCACGCCACACGATCATGCAGCCACGCCACAGCCACACCACTACTGAAAGGCTGGTCGATGTGCTGAAAACATTTGCTAAAACACACCAGCAACTTTTTGCACTTGAATGAAAACACAGAGCTGTAGTGCACTATATAGGGAACAGGATGCTGTTTTGGGACGCATCTGCGCTGCCGTTTGTATCAGTGCCAGAGAGAGTCTTACTAGTACCTACGACCCTGGTCTCCTCTCTCAGCCTCAGTGAGATGTCACTTCCTGCCATGCGCTTCATGAGATCTGTATGTGCACTCCATTTCACCAGGGCCCTACAGGGAATAGTGTGTCATTTGGGATGCATCGATAACCAATGCCTTTAAACACCATCATCCCAGCCCACCGCCCCCCTTCATTCAGGTCTAGAAAACCGAAAAAAGACATGCCATATTATGTTTTGTTTTTAAAGAGAAAACACAAATCTAAAAAATAAGGATAAGTTTCTCAGTTCAGTTCATTCAATTGTATTATTATTATTTCAGTTCCACAGCAGCGGTCGGTCTGGGGGTACAAGGAGGGTTTAGGGTCCAGGTACAGGGGAGGGGGGGTAACAGCCAGACAGCACAAGGCCAGGCGGCGGAGGGAGTTGCTATACAGGATGGAACACCAGAGTACAGTCCTCTCCGTCTCTGTCCCGGCCCAGGAACAGGCTCTGATTGGCCAGTTCCTCCAGGTTGTCTAGTTCCTGGTTGTTGGGCTGTGTCCGTCTCAGGTAGTGGTTGACTATCTTATAGTCCAGTCTGCTCTGGTGAGAGATGCTCTCGTAGGGTTTAGGGTCCAGGTCTAAGATGGACACGGAGCACGTGAAACGAGGCTTCGTAGGCTGGATCTCCAGGCTCTGGTCCAACCTACACGCAGGAAACATATCGTAAATCTTTACGAATCTGTAAAGTATTATTTTATTTGTTTTTTTTACTTTAAAAAGTAGACAGACAATAGCAACAAGCACAGTGAAGAGCACATTTGTACACTTTAAAAGCAGGGTTGGACAACCCTAGGTGTAAGGTGTCCTGGTGTGCATGCAGGGTGTTGTTCCAGCCCAGCAGTAAGAGTTCTCACCCGTCGTCTTCCCCACAGGTCGCTATGGCGACCATGATGGAGCAGTCCTTGGCTGTCATGGCAACTCTGTACTGGTGGACCTGATGGGAAGCAGCCATATTATACAACATATTACATAAAACTGCATGTATCATATTATACAACATATTACATAAAACTGCATGTATCATATTATACAACATATTACATAAAACTGCATGTATCATATTATACAACATATTACATAAAACTGCATGTATCATATACGACATTATATTGCGTAATACTGCATGTGTCACATACGACATAATACAGAATCTATCATATTATACGACATGATATTACATTAAACTGCATGTATCATATTATACACATTGACATTTCAATGGAAAAATGTATTATATAAAATTGCATCTAAAATGGGAAAACACACCAACCACAAAAAGCCCCTCATCAATTCAACTGATATTTAAACAGTCGTCTGTAAAGAAGCAAGACGGTTTGCTTCAATACTGTCGGTTTACCAGGTTTGCATCGTTACGTCACATTGGTCAGGAAGAAGAGATCCTCACCTTCCCTACAGCGTATTCGATAGAGCCGTCGTCTTCCGCGGGACAGTTCTGGACCTTCTCCAGGAAGCTGGCATTGTACGGCCCGTCCATCTGAAGCCTGCATCTGGAGGAGAGAGGACGTCAGTCACCGTAGGTCCACTCAGTGACAGTCAGAGGGGGGCGTCAGTCACCGTAGGTCCACTCAGTGACAGTCAGAGGGGGGCGTCAGTCACCGTAGGTCCACTCAGTGACAGTCAGAGGGGGGCGTCAGTCACCGTAGGTCCACTCAGTGACAGTCAGAGGGGGGCGTCAGTCACCGTAGGTCCACTCTGTGACAGTCAGAGAAGCCGTCAGTCACCGTAGGTCCACTCTGTGACAGTCAGAGGGGGGCGTCAGTCACCGTAGGTCCACTCAGTGACAGTCAGAGGGGGGCGTCAGTCACCGTAGGTCCACTCAGTGACAGTCAGAGGGGGGCGTCAGTCACCGTAGGTCCACTCAGTGACAGTCAGAGGGGGGCGTCAGTCACCGTAGGTCCACTCTGTGACAGTCAGAGAAGCCGTCAGTCACCGTAGGTCCACTCTGATATTTGCATTTAAATGAAAGATCCATATATTGGACATGTCAGACCATGATTCCAGTAGAGACTACAAGGAACACCACGATTCCAGTAGAGACTACCAGACCAGACCACGATTCCAGTAGAGACTACCAGACCACGATTCCAGTAGAGACTACCAGACCACGATTCCAGTAGAGACTACCAGACCACGATTCCAGTAGAGACTACCAGACCACGATTCCAGTAGAGACTACCAGACCACGATTCCAGTAGAGACTACCAGACCACGATTCCAGTAGAGACTACCAGACCACGATTCCAGTAGAGACTACCAGACCACGATTCCAGTAGAGACGACCAGACCACGATTCCAGTAGAGACTACCAGACCACGATTCCAGTAGAGACGACCAGCCCAGACCACGATTCCAGTAGAGACGACCAGCCCAGACCACGATTCCAGTAGAGACGACCAGCCCAGACCACGATTCCAGTAGAGACGACCAGCCCAGACCACGATTCCAGTAGAGACTACCAGCCCAGCCCACGATTCCAGTAGAGACTACCAGCCCAGCCCACGATTCCAGTAGAGACTACCAGCCCAGCCCACGATTCCAGTAGAGACTACCAGCCCAGCCCACGATTCCAGTAGAGACTACCAGCCCAGCCCACGATTCCAGTAGAGACTACCAGCCCAGCCCACGATTCCAGTAGAGACTACCAGCCCAGCCCACGATTCCAGTAGAGACTACCAGCCCAGCCCACGATTCCAGTAGAGACTACCAGCCCAGCCCACGATTCCAGTAGAGACTACCAGCCCAGCCCACGATTCCAGTAGAGACTACCAGCCCAGCCCACGATTCCAGTAGAGACTACCAGCCCAGACCACGATTCCAGTAGAGACTACCAGCCCAGCCCACGATTCCAGTAGAGACTACCAGCCCAGCCCACGATTCCAGTAGAGACTACCAGCCCAGCCCACGATTCCAGTAGAGACTACCAGCCCAGCCCACGATTCCAGTAGAGACTACCAGCCCAGCCCACGATTCCAGTAGAGACTACCAGCCCAGCCCACGATTCCAGTAGAGACTACCAGACCAGACCACGATTCCAGTAGAGACTACCAGCCCAGCCCACGATTCCAGTAGAGACTACCAGCCCAGCCCACGATTCCAGTAGAGACTACCAGCCCAGCCCACGATTCCAGTAGAGACTACCAGCCCAGCCCACGATTCCAGTAGAGACTACCAGCCCAGCCCACGATTCCAGTAGAGACTACCAGCCCAGCCCACGATTCCAGTAGAGACTACCAGCCCAGCCCACGATTCCAGTAGAGACTACCAGCCCAGCCCACGATTCCAGTAGAGACTACCAGCCCAGCCCACGATTCCAGTAGAGACTACCAGACCAGACCACGATTCCAGTAGAGACTACCAGACCAGACCACGATTCCAGTAGAGACTACCAGACCAGACCACGATTCCAGTAGAGACTACCAGACCAGACCACGATTCCAGTAGAGACTACCAGACCACGATTCCAGTAGAGACGACCAGACCACGATTCCAGTAGAGACGACCAGACCACGATTCCAGTAGAGACGACCAGACCACGATTCCAGTAGAGACGACCAGACCACGATTCCAGTAGAGACGACCAGACCACGATTCCAGTAGAGACGACCAGACCACGATTCCAGTAGAGACGACCAGACCACGATTCCAGTAGAGACGACCAGACCACGATTCCAGTAGAGACGACCAGACCACGATTCCAGTAGAGACTACCAGCCCACGATTCCAGTAGAGACAACCAGACCACGATTCCAGTAGAGACTACCAGACCACGATTCCAGTAGAGACTACCAGACCACGATTCCAGTAGAGACTACCAGACCACGATTCCAGTAGAGACTACCAGACCAGACCACGATTCCAGTAGAGACTACCAGACCAGACCACGATTCCAGTAGAGACTACCAGACCAGACCACGATTCCAGTAGAGACTACCAGACCAGACCACGATTCCAGTAGAGACTACCAGACCAGACCACGATTCCAGTAGAGACTACCAGACCACGATTCCAGTAGAGACTACCAGACCACGATTCCAGTAGAGACTACCAGACCAGACCACGATTCCAGTAGAGACTACCAGACCAGACCACGATTCCAGTAGAGACTACCAGACCAGACCACGATTCCAGTAGAGACTACCAGACCAGACCACGATTCCAGTAGAGACTACCAGACCACGATTCCAGTACAGACTACCAGACCACGATTCCAGTACAGACTACCAGACCACGATTCCAGTAGAGACTACCAGACCAGACCACGATTCCAGTAGAGACTACCAGACCAGACCACGATTCCAGTAGAGACTACCAGACCGACCACGATTCCAGTAGAGACGACCAGACCACGATTCCAGTAGAGACGACCAGACCACGATTCCAGTAGAGACGACCAGACCACGATTCCAGTAGAGACGACCAGACCACGATTCCAGTAGAGACGACCAGACCACGATTCCAGTAGAGACGACCAGACCACGATTCCAGTAGAGACGACCAGACCACGATTCCAGTAGAGACGACCAGACCACGATTCCAGTAGAGACGACCAGACCACGATTCCAGTAGAGACGACCAGACCACGATTCCAGTAGAGACGACCAGACCACGATTCCAGTAGAGACGACCAGACCACGATTCCAGTAGAGACTACCAGACCACGATTCCAGTAGAGACAACCAGACCACGATTCCAGTAGAGACTACCAGACCACGATTCCAGTAGAGACTACCAGACCAGACCACGATTCCAGTAGAGACTACCAGACCAGACCACGATTCCAGTAGAGACTACCAGACCAGACCACGATTCAGTAGAGACTACCAGACCAGACCACGATTCCAGTAGAGACTACCAGACCAGACCACGATTCCAGTAGAGACTACCAGACCAGACCACGATTCCAGTAGAGACTACCAGACCAGACCACGATTCCAGTAGAGACTACCAGACCAGACCACGATTCCAGTAGAGACTACCAGACCAGACCACGATTCCAGTAGAGACTACCAGACCGACCACGATTCCAGTAGAGACTACCAGACCGACCACGATTCCAGTAGAGACTACCAGACCACGATTCCAGTAGAGACTACCAGACCACGATTCCAGTAGAGACGACCAGACCACGATTCCAGTAGAGACGACCAGACCAGACCACGATTCCAGTAGAGACTACCATCCCAGACCACGATTCCAGTAGAGACTACCAGCCCACGATTCCAGTAGAGACTACCAGACCACGATTCCAGTAGAGACTACCAGACCACGATTCCAGTAGAGACTACCAGACCACGATTCCAGTAGAGACTACCAGACCACGATTCCAGTAGAGACTACCAGACCACGATTCCAGTAGAGACTACCAGACCAGACCACGATTTTAGTAGAGACTACCAGACCACGATTCCAGTAGAGACTACCAGACCACGATTCCAGTAGAGACTACCAGACCAGACCACGATTCCAGTAGAGACGACCAGACCCGACCACGATTCCAGTAGAGACGACCAGACCAGACCACGATTCCAGCAGAGACTACCAGACCACGATTCCAGTAGAGACTACCAGACCAGACCACGATTCCAGTAGAGACGACCAGACCAGACCACGATTCCAGTAGAGACTACCAGACCACGATTCCAGTAGAGACCACCAGACCAGACCACGATTCCAGTAGAGACTACCAGACCACGATTCCAGTAGAGACTACCAGACCAGACCACGATTCCAGTAGAGACTACCAGACCAGACCACGATTCCAGTAGAGACTACCAGACCAGACCACGATTCCAGTAGAGACTACCAGACCAGACCACGATTCCAGTAGAGACTACCAGACCGACCACGATTCCAGTAGAGACGACCAGACCACGATTCCAGTAGAGACTACCAGACCACGATTCCAGTAGAGACGACCAGACCACGATTCCAGTAGAGACGACCAGACCAGACCACGATTCCAGTAGAGACTACCATCCCAGACCACGATTCCAGTAGAGACTACCAGACCAGACCACGATTCCAGTAGAGACTACCAGACCACGATTCCAGTAGAGACGACCAGACCAGACCACGATTCCAGTAGAGACGACCAGACCAGACCACGATTCCAGTAGAGACTACCAGACCACGATTTCAGTAGAGACGACCAGACCAGACCACGATTCCAGTAGAGACGACCAGACCACGATTCCAGTAGAGACGACCAGACCACGATTCCAGTAGAGACGACCAGACCACGATTCCAGTAGAGACGACCAGACCACGATTCCAGTAGAGACGACCAGACCACGATTCCAGTAGAGACGACCAGACCACGATTCCAGTAGAGACGACCAGACCACGATTCCAGTAGAGACGACCAGACCACGATTCCAGTAGAGACGACCAGACCACGATTCCAGTAGAGACGACCAGACCACGATTCCAGTAGAGACGACCAGACCACGATTCCAGTAGAGACGACCAGACCACGATTCCAGTAGAGACTACCAGACCACGATTCCAGTAGAGACAACCAGACCACGATTCCAGTAGAGACTACCAGACCAGACCACGATTCCAGTAGAGACTACCAGACCAGACCACGATTCCAGTAGAGACTACCAGACCAGACCACGATTCCAGTAGAGACTACCAGACCAGACCACGATTCCAGTAGAGACTACCAGACCAGACCACGATTCCAGTAGAGACTACCAGACCAGACCACGATTCCAGTAGAGACTACCAGACCACGATTTTAGTAGAGACTACCAGACCACGATTCCAGTAGAGACTACCAGACCACGATTCCAGTAGAGACTACCAGACCAGACCACGATTCCAGTAGAGACGACCAGACCCGACCACGATTCCAGTAGAGACGACCAGACCAGACCACGATTCCAGCAGAGACTACCAGACCACGATTCCAGTAGAGACTACCAGACCAGACCACGATTCCAGTAGAGACGACCAGACCAGACCACGATTCCAGTAGAGACTACCAGACCACGATTCCAGTAGAGACCACCAGACCAGACCACGATTCCAGTAGAGACTACCAGACCACGATTCCAGTAGAGACTACCAGACCAGACCACGATTCCAGTAGAGACTACCAGACCAGACCACGATTCCAGTAGAGACTACCAGACCAGACCACGATTCCAGTAGAGACTACCAGACCGACCACGATTCCAGTAGAGACGACCAGACCACGATTCCAGTAGAGACTACCAGACCACGATTCCAGTAGAGACGACCAGACCAGACCACGATTCCAGTAGAGACTACCATCCCAGACCACGATTCCAGTAGAGACTACCATCCCAGACCACGATTCCAGTAGAGACTACCATCCCAGACCACGATTCCAGTAGAGACTACCATCCCAGACCACGATTCCAGTAGAGACTACCATCCCAGACCACGATTCCAGTAGAGACTACCAGCCCAGACCACGATTCCAGTAGAGACTACCAGACCACGATTCCAGTAGAGACTACCAGACCACGATTCCAGTAGAGACTACCAGCCCAGACCACGATTCCAGTAGAGACTACCAGCCCAGACCACGATTCCAGTAGAGACTACCAGCCCAGACCACGATTCCAGTAGAGACTACCAGCCCAGACCACGATTCCAGTAGAGACTAACAGCCCAGACCACGATTCCAGTAGAGACTACCAGACCACGATTCCAGTAGAGACGACCAGACCAGACCACGATTCCAGTAGAGACTACCAGACCACGATTCCAGTAGAGACGACCAGACCAGACCACGATTCCAGTAGAGACTACCAGACCACGATTTCAGTAGAGACGACCAGACCAGACCACGATTCCAGTAGAGACGACCAGACCACGATTCCAGTAGAGACGACCAGACCACGATTCCAGTAGAGACGACCAGACCAGACCACAATCCCAGTAGAGACTACCAGACCAGACCACGATTCCAGTAGAGACTACCAGACCACGATTCCAGTAGAGACTACCAGACCACGATTCCAGTAGAGACGACCAGACCACGATTCCAGTAGAGACGACCAGACCACGATTCCAGTAGAGACGACCAGACCACGATTCCAGTAGAGACGACCAGACCACGATTCCAGTAGAGACGACCAGACCACGATTCCAGTAGAGACTACCAGACCACGATTCCAGTAGAGACTACCAGACCAGACCACGATTCCAGTAGAGACTACCAGACCAGACCACGATTCCAGTAGAGACTACCAGACCAGACCACGATTCCAGTAGAGACTACCAGACCAGACCACGATTCCAGTAGAGACTACCAGACCAGACCACGATTCCAGTAGAGACTACCAGACCAGACCACGATTCCAGTAGAGACTACCAGACCAGACCACGATTCCAGTAGAGACTACCAGACCAGACCACGATTCCAGTAGAGACTACCAGACCAGACCACGATTCCAGTAGAGACTACCAGACCGACCACGATTCCAGTAGAGACTACCAGACCGACCACGATTCCAGTAGAGACTACCAGACCGACCACGATTCCAGTAGAGACTACCAGACCAGACCACGATTCCAGTAGAGACTACCAGACCGACCATGATTCCAGTAGAGACTACCAGACCATGATTCCAGTAGAGACTACCAGACCACGATTCCAGTAGAGACGACCAGACCACGATTCCAGTAGAGACGACCAGACCACGATTCCAGTAGAGACTACCAGACCAGACCATGATTCCAGTAGAGACTACCAGGAACACCAATCAGATCATGTGTAAGCCTACATGAGACTGATTTGCAGGGGTAGAGAACACACGTATTCTGATTACTAAAGAAACCCGAATCTGTTAACTTACAAGAAAAAAATACTTCTGAAAAAACTAGCTGATTACTTGGATGACTTCAGAGAGGATGTTGGTAAAATACAGTAATACATTATGACATTGACATTATAATACATTATGACACCTTTGTTCTGAATGACGTGCAATTCAGCATTGAACAAAGGTGCAATGTATCAAATTCAATCATTTCAAATGAGTTTTTGCGTGATATTCACCTCTTCCTCTCCGTTTACACAACAGAGCTTATTTAAAGAATATATTTTTTATTATATATAAATATATAAGGCCATACAGCCCAGCTCCAACTAAGAAAGTAGAACCAGAGTTGAATAAAATAGACTTCAAGGCCATACGGCCCAGCCCTAGCTAAGAACGTACCAGCAGAGCGAGTCAGACCACCAATCAGAGACCAATATGGTGACACACCAAATGGGTCTGAGGGATCCTTATTGTCACCTAAAAGCAACTGAAAGTAATCCGATTACATTACTGAGTTTGTGTTATCCAAAATGGAGGTTTCTGATTACAATTGTATTACCATAACTAGTAACTAACGTATTACATTTAGAAAGTAACCCACACTGGTGATTTGACCGTGTCTTAGTACACGTCAAATTAGTTCATGAATTTACACAGTACATCTAAATACTTCACTGGAGAACAGTACAAAAAACATACAACATTACAGTTACAGTACACTCAATATGGCCGCCGGTCCCCCCATGATAGAACAGTGATTTGAATTGGAAGGTCCCATTCATCTGGTTCAGGTTCTCACCTCTCTTTGGGGAACATCTGTAGATGCTGTTCCACTCGTTTAAAAAGGGGGCTCAAACCCTCAATGTCTAAATTATCCAACATCTGAGTCGACAGGATTTTGTCCAAGACACAATCTTTGGGTAGGCAGTGGTTACCTGAAATAAAAATATTGATTAGACTTAAAAACAATACGCTCAGCGGCCAGTTAATTTATTATTATCTAGTACTGGGTCGAACCCCTTTATGCTTCCAGAACAGCCTGAATTCTTCGAGGCGTGGGAACATTGCTCCATCGGTATCAAGGGACCTAACGTGTGCAAGGAAAACATTCCCCACACCGTCACACCACCGCCACCAGCCTGTACCGGTGACACCAGGCAGGACGGGGCCCATGGAGTCATGCTGTTTACGCCAAATCCTGACTGCCATCAGAATGACGTAACAGGAAGCAGGATTTGTCGGACCAGGCAATGTTTTTTTCCACTTCTTATTTGTCCAGTGTCAGTAATCACCTGCCCACTGGAGCTGCTTCTTCTTGTTTTTATCTGATAGGAACCCGGTGTGGTCGTCTGCTGCAGTAGCCCATCCGTGACGAGAACCGACGAGTTGTTTGTTCTGAGATGCTGTTCTGCACACCACTGTTGTACTGTTCCGTTATTTGCCTGTTTGTGGCCCGTCTGTTAGCTTGTGTGACTCTTACCATTCTCCTTAGACCTCTCTCATTACCAAGCTGTTTTCTCTCCCACAGGACCGGTTCTGACTGGATGTTTTGTTTGTCCCACCATTCTCTGTAAAGCCTAGACACCGTGGAGCGTGAAAAGCCCAGGAGGACGTTTCTGAGGTACTGGAACTGGCACGCCTGGCACCGACGATCCCACCACACTCAAAGTTGCTTAGGTCACTGGTTTAGTTCATTCTAACATTCAACCGAACAGTAACTGAATGTCTTGATGCCCGTCTGCCTGCTTGATATAACAAGCCACAACCAAGTTACTCAGGGTCTGTAGGAGCGAACCGTTTGAACAGGGTGGTGTACCTAATAAACTGGCCACATTGTATACATCTTAAAGAGTTAAAAACGGGCCATTCGTTGACATCCCCCATTCACGCCTTGATGAAGGCATAACAGGTTGAACCACATCTGTGAAGTCATTAGAAAACACTGCAGTGAAGCATAGCGTAAACCTGGTCCCCGTGCACCAGATCAGCCTAGAGCCAAGTCTCCCTGTCAAAGTCTCACCGTTCCGTAGCAGGTCCCGGTGCAGCAGACTGGCTTCACACGTCACTCTGCCCTCAGACAGGTGTGTCTTCCTGAGCTGCCCGGAGCGAGGACAGTCCCAGGTGCTCAACAGGGCGCTCACGATCACCTGAATTAACTCATTCAGAACCACCTGGGGGTTTAAACAAAGTTAGAGGTTAAGAGGACATAATAAACACATTCCTCAAATATCCTGTATTGTGTTATTGTTGACAGAGTGACGACGACGTAAATATACTGAACAACAATATAAAAACGCAACATGTAAAGTGTTACATGAGCTGAAATAAAAAGATCCCAGGAATGTTCCATACACATAAAGAACATATCTATCAAATGTGTTTACATCCCTGTTAGTGAGCATTTCTCCTTTCCACCTGACAGGTGTGGCATATCAACAAAGCTGATTAAACAGTATGATCATTACACAGGTGCACCTTGTGCTGGGGACAAGAAAAGGCCATTTAAAAATGTTGAATTTTGTTTTCTGATCCACGCCCCTACCTTTTTTTTTAAGGGATCTGTAACCAACAGATGCATCTGTATTCCCAGTCATATTAAACCCTAATCTATGGATTTCACGAGTATTTTCAAATTGACTGATTTCCTTATATGAACTGTAACTCAATAACATCTTTGAAATTGTTGCATGTTGCGTTTATATTTTTGTTCAGTGTAAATAAACTTGCATGTGCAGGGTGAGTAGGGAAACGATGAAGGGTGTGTTTTACCCATAATAACAAGGGCTGGACAAAGTATCTAACACAGAAACATTATACATCTGCAAACCAATTTCAACGCTCCCAAATATGACCAAAATCCTGCTTGTAACCAGAAAACCCCTCACCCACAACAACAACAACGTCACCCACAACAACGTCACCCACAACAACGTCACCCACAACAACGTCACCCACCACAACAACAACGTCACCCACCACAACAACAACGTCACCCACCACAACAACAACGTCACCCACAACAACGTCACCCACAACCACAACAACGTCACCCACCACAACAACAACGTCACCCACAACAACAACAACGTCACCCACAACAACAACAACGTCACCCACAACAACAACAACGTCACCCACAACAACAACAACGTCACCCACAACAACAACAACGTCACCCACAACAACCAACATTAAAAAGGAAAGTCAAACACCAATAGGTGGATGACTAGTTTGGATACCAACTTTACTAGACTGCTGCCTGCTGAGAAGGCTGCCACTAGGGAGGAAGTACGGTCGTAGATGCTGAGCCAGTTCATCTAGGTCCTGTAACACGTCAGCATCATCATTACAGGTGTAGATACACTCTCCACCCTGGACAGACAGAGGAAGGTCAAATTTAAAAACCCTGGACAGACAGGAAGGACAGATTTAAAAACCCTGGACAGACGGGAAGGAAAGATTTAAAAACCCTGGACAGACAGGAAGGACAGATTTAAAAACCCTGGACAGACAGGAAGGACAGATTTAAAAACCCTGGACAGACAGGAAGGACAGATTTAAAAACCCTGGACAGACAGGAAGGACAGATTTAAAAACCCTGGACAGACAGGAAGGACAGATTTAAAAACCCTGGACAGACAGGAAGGACAGATTTAAAAACCCTGGACAGACAGGAAGGACAGATTTAAAAACCCTGGACAGACGGGAAGGACAGATTTAAAAACCCTGGACAGACGGGAAGGAAAGATTTAAAAACCCTGGACAGACGGGAAGGAAAGATTTAAAAACCCTGGACAGACGGGAAGGAAAGATTTAAAAACCCTGGACAGACAGGAAGGAAAGATTTAAAAACCCTGGACAGACGGGAAGGAAAGATTTAAAAACCCTGGACAGACGGGAAGGAAAGATTTAAAAACCCTGGACAGACAGGAAGGAAAGATTTAAAAACCCTGGACAGACAGGAAGGAAAGATTTAAAAACCCTGGACAGACAGGAAGGAAAGATTTAAAAACCCTGGACAGACAGTAAGTAAAGATAAAAAATAAAAAAAAGGTGCTGTAACTTATTTGTCAAGCCAATAGGGCTGGGAATTGCCAGAGACCAAACAATATGATATCACAATACTTAGATGCAGATTCTATATGTATTTCTGATTTTGTGATTCGATTCTCCAAACCTATTGCTCACCATTACGTCTGCTGCAGAGTGATTCGAGAGAGCCGTGAGAAAAACACGTTTTGATCAGTCACGGAAATAAAGTGCTGAAAACATGTTGGCTTACTACTTAAAGACGGAGAACAAGCTATGAAGGGGAAAATACAGGAGTTTTGGTGCAGGTACAACCAACTAGGGAAAAAAAAATATTATTGACAAAAGTAATATATCAACAATAATATCCCAAAATGCAACTATTGATTTTTCCACCATTACTACAAGCCAAATCAGTGTCCTCCCCTCTAGTTCTGCAGGGTCTATACTATAACAGAAATGAACCTACATCTTGGTTACCTAGACTGTGGCACAGGATAAATCACATTTCACTGGTCACGCTTAGCTGATATTATTGCGAGTGTATCGAAATGCTTGTTGGCATTCGGATAAAAGCTGACCTTGGTGAAAGCAGAGATATTTGACATACCTTGAAAATGTTGAAGTTATTCTGTGGTTCCTCTATCAAGTGCTTGATGGCTAGAGACATTCTCTGTTTGTTCCTGGGCAGAGAGAATCAGGGTGAGTATTCATTTATCTTTTATTGACATGCTGTGGAATCAAAAACACCCCAACAGGATGTTTTAAAGAGCACCAAGCCCTACTCTAAACAGGGCTTGATATTGTTCAACACAACGGGGCTAGTCAAAAAGAAAAAAAAAAGGTCGAACAACCAGAATATAGATTTCAGTTGTCCGATTGGACATACTTATACAAAATATAAAATCACAAAATCAAACTCTGATCAGAATTAGATCAGGCAGTGCCGCAGCGCACAGCAGGGCAGTGCATCATTGACATTGAGTAAATTGCCTATATCCCTATAACCTATAAATAGGTTATAAATAGGTTATATTTACACAAAGCAAGAGAACAATGTAGACAGAGCTAACAGTCTCATCAAAGCGGCAGAAAATATCAGCTCAGAAAATATAGTTTCTCGAATGTTGGATGATCTGGGCCAATAGCTGAAGGGTATTTTTCTAGCGGAAACTCCAGTGTCTGTCTGATTGGTGTGTCAAACCCCTAAGTGACCTGGTCTATTAAACCCCTCAGTGGATATGACCTGGTCTATTAAACCACTCAGTGACCTGGTCTATTAAACCCCTCAGTGGATATGATCTGGTCTAATAAACCACTCAGTGACCTGGTCTATTAAACCCCTCAGTGGATATGACCTGGTCTATTAAACCACTCAGTGACCTGGTCTATTAAACCCCTCAGTGGATATGACCTGGTCTATTAAACCACTCAGTGACCTGGTCTATTAAACCCCTCAGTGGATATGACCTGGTCTATTAAACCCCTCAGTGACCTGGTCTATTAAACCCCTCAGTGACCTGGTCTATTAAACCCCTCAGTGGATATGACCTGGTCTATTAAAGCCCTCAGTGACCTGGTCTATTAAAGCCCTCAGTGACCTGGTCTATTAAAGCCCTCAGTGACCTGGTCTATTAAAGCCCTCAGTGACCTGGTCTATTAAAGCCCTCAGTGACCTGGTCTATTAAAGCCCTCAGTGACCTGGTCTATTAAAGCCCTCAGTGACCTGGTCTATTAAAGCCCTCAGTGACCTGGTCTATTAAAGCCCTCAGTGACCTGGTCTATTAAAGCCCTCAGTGACCTGGTCTATTAAAGCCCTCAGTGACCTGGTCTATTAAAGCCCTCAGTGACCTGGCCTATTAAACCCCTCAGTGGATATGACCTGGCCTATTAAACCCCTCAGTGGATATGACCTGGCCTATTAAACCCCTCAGTGGATATGACCTGGCCTATTAAACCCCTCAGTGGATATGACCTGGCCTATTAAACCCCTCAGTGGATATGACCTGGCCTATTAAACCCCTCAGTGGATATGACCTGGCCTATTAAACCCCTCAGTGGATATGACCTGGCCTATTAAACCCCTCAGTGGATATGACCTGGCCTATTAAACCCCTCAGTGGATATGACAGACCCCGACTACTCCGCAGACAGACCCAGACTACTCCGCAGACAGACCCAGACTACTCCGCAGACAGACCCAGACTACTCCGCAGACAGACCCAGACTACTCCGCAGACAGACCCAGACTACTCCGCAGACAGACCCAGACTACTCCGCAGACAGACCCAGACTACTCCGCAGACAGACCCAGACTACCAGACAGCTCTTTAGTACCACAGCTCCACCATAGAGGAAAAGGCTACTAGGAAATAATTGGCTCCCCTACATATCTTTTGTCAATGACTCCTTTTTCCCCATCCATTATTTTTGGATGGCTGCTAAGGCGCGATAGTATAGACAGTTACTTTCATACTTCACTCATTTCAGTCACACTTTTGGCCGACATGGTTAAGGGACCTTTTTTGTTGTCGTCGGGACAAGTGACTTCAGCTTTCGGACAAGTAAAAAAAAATCAGTCCTGTTATCTGAAGGACAAGTGGCTAAAAAAGTTCAATGTCAAGCCCTCCAAGTATGCCACAAGGAACATTGATAACTGGGCAGGTGACGTGCACTGTTACTTACCCTGAGAACAGGTCCAAGGGACAGTAGTGGCTCAGCCGTTTCCACTTTCCATTGGCTAACTGTTTATTTAGAGAGAAGACCACAGTCAGTCAGTCGGTCTCCATCAGGTACAATTCTACAATCCCACCACCAGGGGGCGAGATACTGAATACACCAGAACAGCCAACTTTCACAACAAATACCTTCTACAATATTTCAAACCCATTTCTATTCTTTGGTGTAGTCATAACAAGGAGTAAAATTAAGCATATATGCAAATTAATTAATTTTATTTGTCACATATACATGTTTAGCAGATGTTATTTCGGGTGTAGTGAAATGCTTGTGTTCCTAGCTCCAACAGTGCAGTAATATGTAACAATTCACAACAATACACACAAATCGAAAAAGTAGAAGGGAATTAAGAAATACATAAATATTAGGACGAGCAATGTCTGAGAGGCGTTGACTAAAGTACAGTAGAATAGAATACAGGATATACATATGAAACGACTAAAGCAGTATGTCAACATTATTAAAGTGGCCAGTGATTCCATGTCTTTCTATATAGATTCTCTTGTTCGATTTCATTATGAAAATGTACATGTCATTTCTCAGTGAAGAACCCTCAGCCAATAGAACAACAGGCTCCTCCCACTCTCCCAAAACACTAATCAACTCACCTTAAAATGTTGATGCATACAAAAGCGACACACCTTCCTTTTGATGTCTTTCGTAATGTGTCTAGAGGCTGGTAGAAATCCACATTTGGGCTGTAAAACACAAGACAAGAATGAAGAAACAAAACGTGAGTCAACGGTGGCTGGTGGATGAGTTGATTTGATTAATTGATTCCAACAAAACGTCTCTTTTCAGCTGAACACATTTATCCATTTCTTATCATGACTTCCAAACCCATGCACCCTGACTCACCCTTCCCTTAAATACTGTTTTCATTAACCCAGGGCCTTACCTATTCATTATACTCGGAGTATCATCACGTATTTGTTTAAGAAATACTCTGTCAAGTTTGTTTAAGCAGGAATGTCAATTGATTTGAGAACCAGTTCTGCGTTTTGACTCACTGATCAGTAAAGTCCTATCTGTTTATTTACTGTAGTTAATGACATTTTTCAGTCAGCCCATAATGTGGCTATGAGGTGAGGACAGCTGGCCATTCATAACAGAAACAAAATGGGTGTTCCTTTAATCATTCTGATGTTAACAAACCACTGACAGCTCACCTATAGACCTTAATATATCAATATACAGAGAGGAGACACCTCACCTATAGACCTTAATATATCAATATACAGAGAGGAGACACCTCACCTATAGACCTTAAAATATCAATATATAGAGAGGAGACTCACCTCACCTATAGACCTTAATATATCAATATACAGAGAGGAGACTCACCTCACCTATAGACCTTAATATATCAATATACAGAGAGGAGACTGACCTCACCTATAGACCTTAATATATCAATATACAGAGAGGAGACACCTCACCTATAGACCTTAATATATCAATATACAGAGAGGAGAGACCTCACCTATAGACCTTAATATATCAATACACAGAGAGGAGAGACCTCACCTATAGACCTTAATATATCAATATACAGAGAGGAGACTCACCTCACCTATAGACCTTAATATATCAATATACAGAGAGGAGACACCTCACCTATAGACCTTAATATATCAATATACAGAGAGGAGACACACCTCGCCTATAGACCTTAATATATCAATATACAGAGAGGAGACACACCTCGCCTATAGACCTTAATATATCAATATACAGAGAGGAGACACACCTCGCCTATAGACCTTAATATATCAATATACAGAGAGGAGACACACCTCGCCTATAGACCTTAATATCCCCATACAGAGAGGAGACACACCTCACCTATAGACCTTAATATATCAATATACAGAGAGGAGACACACCTCACCTATAGACCTTAATATATCAATATACAGAGAGGAGACACACCTCACCTATAGACCTTAATATATCAATATACAGAGAGGAGACACACCTCACCTATAGACCTTAATATATCAATATACAGAGAGGAGACACACCTCACCTATAGACCTTAATATATCAATATACAGAGAGGAGACACACCTCACCTATAGACCTTAATATATCAATATACAGAGAGGAGACACCTCACCTATAGACCTTAATATATCAATATACAGAGAGGAGACACACCTCACCTATAGACCTTAATATATCAATATACAGAGAGGAGACACACCTCACCTATAGACCTTAATATATCAATATACAGAGAGGAGACACACCTCACCTATAGACCTTAATATATCAATATACAGAGAGGAGACTCACCTCACCTATAGACCTTAATATATCAATATACAGAGAGGAGACACACCTCACCTATAGACCTTAATATATCAATATACAGAGAGGAGACACACCTCACCTATAGACCTTAATATATCAATATACAGAGAGGAGACACACCTCACCTATAGACCTTAATATATCAATATACAGAGAGGAGACACACCTCACCTATAGACCTTAATATATCAATATACAGAGAGGAGACACACCTCACCTATAGACCTTAATATATCAATATACAGAGAGGAGACACACCTCACCTATAGACCTTAATATATCAATATACAGAGAGGAGACACACCTCACCTATAGACCTTAATATATCAATATACAGAGAGGAGAGACCTCACCTATAGACCTTAATATATCAATATACAGAGAGGAGACACACCTCACCTATAGACCTTAATATATCAATATACAGAGAGGAGACACACCTCACCTATAGACCTTAATATATCAATATACAGAGAGGAGACACCTCACCTATAGACCTTAATATATCAATATACAGAGAGGAGACACACCTCACCTATAGACCTTAATATATCAATATACAGAGACACACCTCACATATAGACCTTAATATATCAATATACAGAGAGGAGAGACACCTCACCTATAGACCTTAATATATCAATATACAGAGAGGAGACTCACCTCACCTATAGACCATAATATATCAATATACAGAGAGGAGACACACCTCACCTATAGACCTTAATATATCAATATACAGAGAGGAGAGACACCTCACCTATAGACCTTAATATATCAATATACAGAGAGGAGACACACCTCACCTATAGACCTTAATATATCAATATACAGAGAGGAGACACACCTCACCTATAGACCTTAATATATCAATATACAGAGAGGAGAGACCTCACCTATAGACCTTAATATATCAATATACAGAGAGGAGACACACCTCACCTATAGACCTTAATATATCAATATACAGAGAGGAGACACACCTCACCTATAGACCTTAATATATCAATATACAGAGAGGAGACACACCTCACCTATAGACCTTAATATATCAATATACAGAGAGGAGAGACTCCTCCATATACATCTTATGCCTTATAAAGTAATCAAACCGCTTGACTTGTCACATTTTGTTAAGTTACATAATTATTCTAAAATTGATTAAATTGTTCCCCCCCCAACCTACAATACCCCATAATGACAAACACACTTTCTGTTGAAATTCTAGCAAGTTTATAAAATAAAACAAATGGAAATATCACATTTACATAAGTATTCAGACTCTTTACTCAGTACTTTGTTGAAGCACCTTTGGCGATTACAGCCTCGAGTCTTCTTGGGCATGACGCTACAAGCTTGTCACACCTGTATTTGGGGAGTTTCTCCCATTCTTCTCTGCAGATCCTCTCAAGCTCTGTCAGGTTGGATGGGGAGTGTCGCTGTAGAGCTATTTTCAGGTCTCTCCAGCGATGTTTGAGCTCTGGCTGGGCCACTCAAGGACATTCAGAGACCTGTCCCGAAGCCACTCCTGCGTCGTCTAGGCTGTGTGCTTAGGGTCGTTGTCCTGTTGGAAGATGAACCTTCACCCCAGTCGGAGGTCCTGAGCGCTCTGGAGCAGGTTTTCATCAAGGATCTCTATGTACTTGGCTCGGTTCTTTCCCTCGATCCTGACTAGTCTCTGAACAACATCCACACTGCATGATGCTGCCATCATAATGCTTCACTGTAAGGATGGTGCCAGGTTTCCTCCAGACATGACGTTTGGCATTCAAGCCAGAGTTCAATCTTGGGCCTTTATGTGCCTTTTGGCAAAATCCAAACTGGCTGTCATGTGCATTTTACTATAGAGTGGCTTGTGTCTTGCCACTCTAGCAAAAAGGCCTAATTGCTTATTAAAAAGGCATCATTGACTTGCCTAGTTAAATAAAGGTTAAATTAAAAAAATAAAATAAGAAATTGGTTGAGTGCTGCAGAGATTGTTGTCCTTCTGGAAGGTTCTCCCATCTCCACAGAGGAACTCTGGAGCTCTGTCAGTGACCATCAGGTTCTTGGTCACCTCCCTGATCAAGGTCCTTCTCCCCCTGATTGCTCAGTTTGGTCGGGCGGCCAGCTCTAGGAAGAGTGTTGGTGGTTCCAAACTTTGTCCATTTAAGAATGATGTAGGCCACTGTGTTCTTGGGGACCTTCAATGCTGCAGAAATGTTTTGGTACCCTTCCCCAAATTTGTGCCTCGACACAATCCTGTCTCAGAGCTCTACCGACAATTCCTTCGACCTCATGGCTTGGTTTTTGCTCTGACATGCACTGTCAACTGTGGGACCTTATATAGATAGGTGTGTGCCTTTCCAAATCATGTCCAATCAATTTAATTTACCACAGGTGGACTCCAATCAAGTTGTAGAAACATCTCAAGGATGATCAATGGAAACAGGATGCACCTGACTATCTTAGCTCAATTTCAAGTCTCATAGCAAACGGTCTGAATACTTATGTAAATAAGGTAATTCTGGTTTTAATAAATTTGCAAAATTTCCGCAATGTCATTAAGGGGTATTGTGTGTAGATTGTTTTATTTAATCCATTTTAGAATACGGCTGTAACATAAGAAAATGAAGAAAAAGTCAAGGGGCAAAGAATAAGTTAGAGGGGAAAAAACAAACAAAAAAAACGGAGGAACTTATTCAAGAAAGATCCAGTGTTAAATATTATAAAAATAAAGTGAACTGGACAGAAGATGGGGGAAAAATGCATTAAATTCTTTTTCAATCGTCAACATGGAAATGCTACCAAAAAAACTTGTTACAAATGGAGTCACGCATGATTCACTCAACGATATTTTGAACGAGGAAGTACTTTAAGCTTTCGTTTCAGTCTTCTCCACTACCCAAAGCTAATTGTATGGATTTTTTCCCCCCCTATTAATAATGTAAAATGAACACCTGTACAGAAAGACTCATGTGAAGGACAAATTACAGAGGAACCTTTAAGTCCAGGAAAACTCCAGGGCTGGATGACATACCAGTGGAAGTATACAAAACGTTCTTTGATATACTCAGAGGACCATTATTAGCATGTTATAACCACTCCTATATAAAATGGTAGATTATCAGACACGCAACAGGGTCTGATTTCATTATTACTGAAACAGGATCCAAGTGGTAAATATAAAGATCCAGTCGATTTAAGAAATTGGGAGACCTCTTAAACTTCAGTGTTGTTAAAAACCTCTAGCTAAATGCTTAGCGGATAGAATTAAAAAAGGTTTTGACAGATATTATTCATCCTAATCAGACAGGTTTTTTTACATGGACGATACATTGGAGATAATATAAGACAAGTACTGGAAACAATAGAATACTATGAAATATCGGGGACACCAGGCCTGGTTTTCATAGCTGATTTAGAAAAGGCTTTTGATAAAGTACGACTGGAGTAATATATATACATCTCAACGTCAACAGTGAAGAGGCGACTCTGGGATGCTGGCCTTCTAGGCAGAGTTCCTCTGTCCAGTGTCTGTGTTCTTTTTCTCATCTTAATCTCTTCTTTTTATTGGCCAGTCTGATGTGTGGCTTTTTCTTTTGCAACTCTGCCTAGACGGCCAGCATTCCGGAGCCGCCTCTTCACTGTTGACGTTGAGACTGGTTTTGCGGGTACTATTTAATGAAGCTGCCAGTTGAGGACTTGTGAGGCGTCTGTTTCTCAAACTAGACACTAATGTACTTGTCCTCTTGTTCAGTTGTGCACCAGTGCACCAAAACACAAGTGTCAACGTCAAAAGTGAAGAGGCGACTACGGGATGCTGGCCTTGACGTACTGTCTTTAGCAGCAAAGCACCCGGAGGAGTCTACAGGACAGCTGGTCTCTCTGGCAGATGCTATTCTCCATACACACACACACTATTTTTTATCTTTTTATTTTTTCCTCCTGAGGGGGGAAAGAGGTATCACATTTCATCAGATCAGCTCCATTACATTTAAAAAAAAAATTCAAAATACTACAATTTTTATTTCACCAGGTTAGCCAGTTGAGAACAAGTTCTCATTTACAACTGCGACCTGGCCAAGATAAAGCAAAGCAGTGCGACAAAAACACCATCACAGAGTTACACATGGAATAAACAAATGTACAGTCAAAAACACAATAGAAAAATGTATGTACAGTCATGGCCAAAAGTTGAGAATGACACAAATATTAATTTTCACAAAGTCTGCTGCCTCAATTTGTACGATGGCAATTTGCAAATATTCCAGAATGTGATGAATTGCAATTAATTGCAAAGTCCTTCTTTGCCATGCAAATGAACTGAATCCCCCCAAAACATTTCCACTGCATTTCAGCCCTGCCACAAAAGGACCAGCTGACATCATGTCAGTGATTCTCTCCTTAACACAGGTGTGAGTGTTGACGAGGACAAGGCTGGAGATCACGTTGTCATGCTGATTGAGTTCAAATAACAGACTGGAAGCTTCAAAAGGAGGGTGGTGCTTGGAATCATTGTTCTTCCTCTGTCAATCATGGTTACCTGCAAGGAAACACGTGCCGTCATCATTGCTTTGCACAAAAAGGGCTTCACAGGCAAGGATATTGCTGCCAGTAAGATTGCACCTAAATCAGCCATTTATCGGATCATCAAGAACTTCAAGGAGAGCGGTTCAATTGTTTTGAAGAAGGCTTCAGGGAGCCCAAGAAAGTCCAGCAAGCACCAGGACTGTCTCCTAAAGTTGATTCAGCTGCGGGATCAGGGTACCACCAGTACAGAGCTTGCTCAGGAATGGCAGCAGGCAGGTGTGAGTGCATCTGCACACACAGTGAGGTGAACTTTTGGAGGATGGTCTGGTGTCAAGAAGGGCATTTTCGCTGATGAATCCCCTTTCCGATTGTTTGGGTCATATGGAAAAAAAGCTTGTCTGGGGAGAAGCCATGGTGAGCGCTACCATCAGTCCTCTGTCATGCCAACAGTAAAGCATCCTGAGACCATTCATGTGTGGGGTTGCTTCTCAGCCAAGGGAGTGGGCTCACTCACAGTTTTGCCTAAGAACACAGCCATGAATAAAGAATGGTACCAACATCCTCCGAGAGCAACTTCTGCCAACCATCCAGGAACAGTTTGGTGACGAACAATGCCTTTTCCAGCATGATGGAGCACCTTGCCATAAGGCAAAAGTGATAACTAAGTGGCTCGGGGAACCAAACATTGATATTTTGGGTCCATGGCCAGGAAACTCCCCAGACCTTAATCCCATTGAGAACTTGTGGTCAATCCTCAAGAGGCGGGTGGACAAACAAAAACCCACAAACTCCAAGCATTGATTATGCAAGAATGGGCTGCCATCAGTCAGGATGTGGCCCAGAAGTTAATTGACAGCATGCCAGGGCGGATTGCAGAGGTCTTGAAAAAGAAGAATCAACACTGAAAATATTGACTCTTTGCATCAACTTCATGTAATTGTCAATAAAAGCCTTTGACACTTATGAAATGCTTGTAATTATACTTCAGTATTCCATAGTAACATCTGCCGAAAATATCTAAAGACACTGAAGCAGCAAACTTTGTAGAAATTTATATTTTTATCATTCTCAAAAATGTTGTCCACGACTGTATAAATAAGGGGGATACAATCTTTCCCGCTCTGCAGATTCTGCTGTGAGGAGGCAGAGTCATTAGATCATTTATTTTGGTATTGTCCATATGTAGCTCGTTTTTGGTCACAGGTCCAGGAATGGCTGAAGAATTGTAACATTTGCCTAGAACTAACGCTGCAGATAGCAATACTGGGTGATTTGAAAAGCCATAGTAAAGCTGGGTGATTTGAAAGCAAGTAAAACTAAATGCATGCTATTCCGATCGCTGCCTGCACCTGCTCGCCCGTCCAGCATCACTACTCTGGACGGCTCTTACTTAGACGACGTGGACAACTACAAATACCTAGATGTCTGGTTAGACTGTAAGCTCTCCTTCCAGACTCACATCAAATATCTCCAATCCAAAGTTAAATCTAGAATCGGCTTCCTATTTCGCAACAAAGCCTCCTTCACTCATGCTGCCAAACACACCCTCGTAAAACTGACCATCCTGCCGATCCTCGACTTCGGCGATGTCATTTACAAAATAGCCTCCAATACCCTACTTAACAAGCTGGATGCAGTCTATCACTGTGCCATCCGTTTTGTCACCAAAGCCCCATATACTACCCACCATTGCGACCTGTACGCTCTCGTTGGTTGGCCCTCGCTTCATACTCGTCGCCAAACCCACTGGCTCCAGGTCATCTACAAGACCCTACTAGGTAAAGTCCCCCCTTATCTCAGCTCACTGGTCACCATAGCAGCACCCACTCGTAGCATGCGCTCCAGCAGGTATATCTCACTGGTCACCCCCAAAGCCAATTCCTCCTTTGGCTGCCTTTCCTTCCAGTTCTCTGATGCCAATGACTGGAACAAATTGCAAAAATCACTGAAGCTGGAGACTCATATCTCCCTCACTAACTTTAAGCACCAGCTGTCAGAGCAGCTCACAGATCACTGCACCTGTACATAGCCCATCTGTAAATAGCCCATCCAACAACCTCATCCCCATACTGTATTTATTTATTTATCTTGCTCCTTTGCACCCCAGTATCTCTACTTGCACATTCATCTTCTGCACATCTACCATTCCAGTGTTTAATTGCTATATTGTAATTACTTCACCACCATGGCCTATTTATTGCCTTAACGTACCTCATTTGCACTCACTGTATATAGACTTTTTGTTTTCTTTTGTTCTACTGTATGTTTTGTTTGTTCCATGTGTAACTCTGTGTTGTTTGTGTCGAACTGCTTTGCTTTATCTTGGCCAGGTCGCAGTTGCAAATGAGAACTTGTTCAACTAGCCTATCTGGTTAAATAAAGGTGAAATAAATACAATTGTCAATTAATAATATAATTATTTTAGCAAAAATGTTTAATTTACAATCTGTAGAAACAATGAGAATAGAAAGGTTCAGTACTTTTGTGAAGCATCACAGCACAGTTGAAAAACATATGGCCAATAGAAATCCAAAATGGATGGTGTTGAGAGAAAGATGGGAGGGGTTGAATGGAGCTTAAGAGTGGGACTAATAAGATAAATGTAAAACATACTGGTCTGTAAAATGTATATAGGTTCAGAAATTGTGAAATAGCACAGTTACAAATAGAAATCAAACTGGATGGACATCAGAAAGAGGGAAGGACTAAAAACAAATAAAATATAACTATTGTAAAATAGATGGTGTCTGTAAAATGTTTATAAGATGAATAAACTGAAGGTAGAAGCCTAAGTGTTATTGTTTATTAGTTTACTCCAATTGGGGGAAGGGTGGTAGGGTGTGCAGGGAATAATGAAGGTATACACAAATAAATAAATAAATAAATATATATATATATATATATATATATAGGAAATGATGCAGACAATCACATTGATGGAAGCAACAATCTAGCCGGAATATTAAAGCTGACCCCCCCCTGAGAAACAAGAGGTAAAAGGGTGGGAATACTGTGTCTGGCCACTCTAGCAAAAAGGCCGAATTGCTTATTAAAAGGAATTATTGACTTGCCTAGTTAAATAAAGGTTAAGTGTCAGTGACCAAGGCCCTTCTCCCCTGATTGCTCAGTTTGGCCGGGCGGCCAGCTCTAAGAAGAGTCTTGGTGGTTCCAAACTTCTTCCAATTAAGAAAGATGGAGGCCACTGTGTTCTTGGGGAGGGGGGGGAATAGTGTGTGTTTGATAGAGATAGTTACAACACTGTATATACACATAATATGACATTTGAAATGTCTTTATTCTTTTGGAACTTCTGTGAGTGTAATGTTTACTGTTTATTTCACTCATCAACTTCACATGTTTTGGCAACGTTAACATACGTTTCCCATGCCAATAAAGCCCCTTGAGTTGATAGACATACACAGTACCAGTCAAAAGCTAACACCTACTCATTCCAGGGTTTTTATTTATTTGTACTATTTTCTAAATTGTAGAATAATAGTGAAGACATGAGAACTATATAAGTGTTTAACAAATCAAAATATATTTTATATTTGAGATTCTTCAAATAGCCACCTTTTGCCTTTATGACAGCTTTGCACACTCTGGGCATTCTCTCAACCAGCTTCACCTGGAATGCTCTTCCAAGAGTCTTGAAGGAGAGGAGTGTACCTTAATCTCTATACAGAGAGGAGAGGGCTGAGACTCTACCTTAATCTCTATACAGAGAGGAGAGGGCTGAGACTGTACCTTAATCTCTATACAGAGAGGAGAGGGCTGAGACTGTACCTTATTCTCTATACCGAGAGGAGAGGGCTGAGACTCTACCTTAATCTCTATACAGAGAGGAGAGGGCTGAGACTGTACCTTATTCTCTATACAGAGAGGAGAGGGCTGAGACTGTACCTTATTCTCTATACAGAGAGGAGAGGGCTGAGACTGTACCTTAATCTCTATGCAGGGAGGAGAGGGCTGAGACTGTACCTTATTCTCTATGCAGGGAGGAGAGGGCTGAGACTGTACCTTAATCTCTATACAGAGAGGAGAGGGCTGAGACTGTACCTTAATCTCTATACAGAGAGGAGAGGGCTGAGACTGTACCTTAATCTCTATACAGAGAGGAGAGGGCTGAGACTGTACCTTAATCTCTATACAGAGAGGAGAGGGCTGAGACTGTACCTTAATCTCTATACAGAGAGGAGAGGGCTGAGACTGTACCTTATTCTCTATACCGAGAGGAGAGGGCTGAGACTCTACCTTAATCTCTATACAGAGAGGAGAGGGCTGAGACTGTACCTTAATCTCTATGCAGAGAGGAGGTCTGTGTTCTCTGCTGCAGCAGCAGCAGGAGGAGAGCTGGGTGAGGTTAGGCAGACACAAGGCACATCCACTCAACGTATCCATCACTTTGTCACAGCGAGACTCTGCCATGACATAGAACACAGACAGCGTTGTTGTTATAACACATTCATAACAGGCTTTGGTGACAACATTCTATAAACACATACACAAATTTACAGTCAAAGACATTAGGGGCAGGTTTCCCAGACTCCTATTTAGCCTGGCTGTGGACAAAAACAAAAAACTCAATGGAGAATCTAATTTCCTCATGGTGTTGTGGAATATGTCGTTTCCTCCTATTGTGTTGTGGAATATGTTATTTCCTCCTATTGTGTTGTGGAATATGGCTACGTCCCAAATAGCACCCTATTATCTTCATAGTACACTGCTTTTCATTGAATGAGCCAGAGGAAAGGACTGCCTCCTTTGCGACTGTAGAATATAGAGCTGAAACCTCTACACTACAGACATAAACATAGTCATCAACTAAAAAATAACATTCTACAGTCGCAAAGGAGGAATTTCCTCTGGCTCATTCAATCAAAAAGCAGTGTACTATGAAGGAAATAGGGTGCTATTTGGGACGCAGGCATGATAAAACCTGAAACATGTCAAACCCTGATAATAAAGTAAAGACAACACGTACCTGGCCTTTCCTGCTGGACCTTCAATGACAGCTGGCGGACAAAGTCTAATGGGAGCTTCACAGCCTCCTGCAACAACATGGATTAACTAATGAATTAATCTACATCATTAATCTATACCATTAAAATCTATATCAGGGAACATAAGAACTGACTATAATCTCTGAAGTTTGAACTATTTGACTGCCATATGGAACTAATAAAGTACTTCCATTTCAAATAACAGCTACCACGCTAGCGGCTTGAGGCCGCTACCACGCTAAAGGCATGACGCCGCTACCACGCTAACGGCATGACGCCGCTACCACGCTAACGTCATGACGCCGCTACCACGCTAACGGCATGACATGACGCCGCTACCACGCTAACGGCATGACATGACGCCGCTACCACGCTAACGGCATGACACCGCTACCACGCTAACGGCATGACACCGCTACCACGCTAACGGCATGACACCGCTACCACGCTAACGGCATGACACCGCTACCACGCTAACGGCATGACACCGCTACCACGCTAACGGCATGACACCGCTACCACGCTAACGGCATGACACCGCTACCACGCTAACGGCATGACACCGCTACCACGCTAACGGCATGACACCGCTACCACGCTAACGGCATGACACCGCTACCACGCTAACGGCATGACACCGCTACCACGCTAACGGCATGACACCGCTACCACGCTAACGGCATGACACCGCTACCACGCTAACGGCATGACACCGCTACCACGCTAACGGCATGACACCGCTACCACGCTAACGGCATGACACCGCTACCACGCTAACGGCATGACACCGCTACCACGCTAACGGCATTACATGACACCGTTACCGCTACCACGCTAACGGCATAACATGACACCGTTACCGCTACCACGCTAACGGCATAACATGACACCGCTACCACGCTAACGGCATAACATGACACCGCTACCACGCTAACGGCATAACATGACACCGCTACCACGCTAACGGCATTACATGACACCGCTACCACGCTAACGGCATTACATGACACCGCTACCAAGCTAACGGCATTACATGACACCGCTACCAAGCTAACGGCATTACATGACACCGCTACCACGCTAACGGCATTACATGACACCGCTACCAAGCTAACGGCATTACATGACACCGCTACCACGCTAACGGCATTACATGACACCGCTACCACGCTAACGGCATTACATGACACCGCTACCACGCTAACGGCATTACATGACACCGCTACCACGCTAACGGCATTACATGACACCGCTACCACGCTAACGGCATAACATGACACCGCTACCAAGCTAACGGCATAACATGACACCGCTACCACGCTAACGGCATTACATGACACCGCTACCACGCTAACGGCATTACATGACACCGCTACCACGCTAACGGCATAACATGACACCGCTACCACGCTAACGGCATAACATGACATGACACCGCTACCACGCTAACGGCATAACACGACACCGCTACCAAGCTAACGGCATTACACGACACCGCTACCACGCTAACGGCATTACACGACACCGCTACCACACGCTAACGGCATTACACGACACCGCTACCACGCTAACGGCATTACACGACACCGCTACCACGCTAACGGCATTACACGACACCGCTACCACGCTAACGGCATTACACGACACCGCTACCACGCTAACGGCATTACACGACACCGCTACCACGCTAACGGCATTACACGACACCGCTACCACGCTAACGGCATTACACGACACCGCTACCACGCTAACGGCATTACACGACACCGCTACCACGCTAACGGCATTACATGACACCGCTACCAAGCTAATGGCATTACATGACACCGCTACCAAGCTAATGGCATTACATGACACCGCTACCAAGCTAATGGCATTACATGACACCGCTACCAAGCTAATGGCATTACATGACACCGCTACCAAGCTAATGGCATTACATGACACCGCTACCAAGCTAATGGCATTACATGACACCGCTACCAAGCTAATGGCATTACATGACACCGCTACCATGTGGAGGAAAAGGCATCATGCTGTTTGCAACAATATCTTACTCCATTGTGGATGAATTTCTCCCCCAGCAGTGGCTTCATGACATTTTGACTATAGTCAACTATGTTCTGTATGTGGCGGAAAGCTTGTTCTGTTGTCTGGAAGAGAAGAAACAGACCGTAAAGAGAAATTAGGTTTATGTAACAATCCTGAGTGTGTTCATTTTTCATAGTTATGGATGATGCATACTTGTGTTTGTGGCTTCGCTTGCTTGGTTGATACAAGCAGTCAATGAAAGCCTTTAACTCCAAGCTGGACTTTCTCGGGCCTTTTTAACACAAGACTTCCCCTTCCCCATTAGAGGATGAAATGCAAAACTAAGGGGCAACTTCACCCTAGCCTGGCTCCCACCAGTGCTGATTTCCAAAATCAAAATGTATATCAAATTCCTTAGAAATTATCACAAGGAGTTTATTAATGTATTTATCCAACCTTTTAAGTCAGTTAAGAGCACATTCTTATTTACAATGACGGCCTATCCCCCCGGCCAAACCCAGACGACACTGGACTCCAAATCACTGCCAGATGTGATACAGCCTGGATTCGAACCAGGTACTGCAATGATGCCTCACTGAGATGCAGTGTCTTAGACCACTGCGCCACTCGGGAGCCCAATTGAATTGAGTTGTTAATTAACCATATGACACTAAACGTTTCCCAGAATAAACCCGTCCTAGACATATGGTAGTACATTTGTTACCAACCAAGTTACGGTTGGAATGTTTATTAACTAACAAGTCTACTGAGACAACTTCTGTTAGATAGGATTTTCTAACCTTATGTGAGTTTTCGGCATCTTCTGTAGAATACTTCAGTAGCCGAAGGACTCTGGCGTGCTGGATAGGACAGAGGAGAGAGTTGTTAGGATTCACAAAGTTGTATTTATTAAAAAAAAAGGTATTTAAACATAAATACGGTGGAGTAAAATGTATTTGCTGAAACCCACTTGATAACTCGGCAAGGTTAGATCGCTAGCTAGCTCGTTTGACTTCCAAGGCATCAAAGACATGCAGCTAAGTTTAGTTAACGTTAGCTATGACGCTAACGTTAATTGGCTAGCTTGTCACCTAGCAACTGGTGTGGAAAAGTACAAGAACAAGAAGACTTCTAGTGAAACTATCTTGTAGCAACTAAAGCAAACAATATTTAACTTTCCACTGCTAAACATGGACGGCGACAGACAACTTGGCCAGCTAGGTATTAGCTCTAAGCTTACTAATGTTAGCTAGCTAGCTGCATATGCTACTGTAGCTAACTAGCTCACCTGAACATGAGAAACCACTAGGCTTTTGTTGCCCTCCCCGTGGTATTTCCAGTCGTTCTCGTCCATTTTATCCAGTTCCATAACACAACTATGCGATGTACGCAAATGTATATCTCTGGATAAACTCCCAATAACTTTCCAAGGCCAACACACCACAAGTTCCGATGTTGTAACAATAAGTTCAGCTACTGACACCAAGACAGTGCTACCACAGATAGTTCATTATTAAAAAAAAAAAATGTTTTGCTGCAACTACCGGTTTCTGGAGGATGTCCCGCCCACTGATGTCGTCTTCTTCTTCGGTGAGGTTTAACGGCGGTTCATTACCGCCCCCAAATGAAGTGTAGTATAGATACATTACACTTAGTGATACAAAATGATATACAATAAAAATATACATCTATTTTTAATTACCCTTCCAACTAACCCTATACTCATTAAATCCCATCGCCTTATTCTACTACTTTAACCCGATCTGATCCTACCACAGGCCAATGACCAGAGAGGACGGGACACCACTCAACACACCCTGTCAACTCGTCTGAAGTCAAATCTCACACCCCCAAGTGCTTCTCTGTAGCTGCCACCACATCATCATATTTTCTGTGATTTACGTTCAACCTCTGCAGTACAGTTGGTAACCGTTGCTATGAACACTATACAGTAAGCCAACATTAATGAAGCCCTCAGCTCTGGAACAGATGATATATTCACAGGGATCCTCTCAGAATACCGTTGATCCATCCTCCTCTACTTTCTTCAATGCCTCAGCAATACAGTACAACACCTTCTGTACTACTCTGACCATGGCCAACTCAACCTGCCTCTCTCTCTCGCACAGGACACCTCCGATCCTCAGCAACAAACTGAAAATGGTCCACCCACACCGAAAACACTCACACACTTTTTTTTTAGATGCACAATCGAGAGCATCATGTCGGGCTGTATCACCGCCTGGTACGGCAACTGCTCCTCCCATAACCGCAAGGCTCTCCAGAGGGTGGTGAGGTCTGCACAACGCATCACCGGGGGCAAACTACCTGCCCTCCAGGACACCTACAGCACCCGATGTCAAAGGGCAAAAAAGATCATCTAGGACAACAACCACCCGAGCCACTGCCTGTTCACCCCGCTATCATCCAGAAGGCGAGGTCAGTACAGGTGCATCAAAGCTGGGACCGAGAGACTGAAACACAGCTTCTATCTCAAGGCCATCAGACTGTTCAACAGCCATCACTAACATTGAGTGGCTGCTGCCAACATACTGACTCAAATCTCCAGCCACTTTAATAATGAATAATTGGATGTAATAAATGTATCACTAGCCACTTTAAACAATGCCACTTTATATAATGTTTACATACCCTACATTACTCATCTCATATGTATATACTGTACTCTATACCATCTACTGCATCTTGCCTATGCCGTTCAGCCATCGCTCATCCATATATTTATATGTACATATTCTTATTCATTCCTTTACACTTGTGTGTATAAGGTAGTTGTTGTGAAATTGTTAGACTACTTGTTAGATATTTCTGCACTGTCAGAACTAGAAGCACAAGCATTTCGCTACACTCGCATTAACATCTGCTAACCATGTGTATGTGACCAATAAAATTTGATTTGATTTGACATGGGCACCCCTACAGTTGACACACATTCCTCTGTCCCATGTCCTCCTGCACACTTCCCATGTCTTGGAATCTCCCTCCTACACACTGCTGTGACATGACCATACGCTTGGCACCTAGAACACCGCAGTGGATTTGGCACAAAAGCTCTAAACAGCATAACTCATATATCCTAACATTACTTTATAACAGTGAATGTCATCTATTCATTTACTCGTAGTATTTATAAGTAGAAGCCATATCAGCCAGGGAAACTAATTGTGCTCACTTTATGATAGAACATTCAGATGTGTCTGCCTGACTGTGGGGCTCTTTACCTGAATTATTAGGATTTTCTTGTAATCACAACAACACTACTTATTTTGCTCAAATAGAGATATAATTAAATGGTGTTTTCTTTGAAAAGATGGGCCTGGCTGAGAACAGAACATTCAGTTGAACATTCTGCCTGAGTGTGGGACTATTTACTGCAATTTCTGGATTATTTTGTAAACAAACGACACTATGTATACAATAGTATGTGGACACCCTTTTTAATTAGTGGATTCGGCTACTTCAGCCACTCCCGTTGCTGACAGGTGTATAAAATCGAGCACACAGCCATGCAATTTCCATAGATAAACATTGGCAGTAGAATGGCCTTACTGTAGAGCTCAGTGACTTTCAACGTGGCACCGTCATATGACGTTTCGAACAAGTCAGTTTGTCAAATTTCTGCCCTGCTAGAGCTGCCACGGTCAACTGTAAGTACTGTTATTTCATCTCCTTTTGTTCAGGCCAGTCCCATATTCTTTCAGTTTAGTGAGGTAAAGCAAAATTGAATCAGCATATGCACAGAGATACCATGATGAGATCCTGAGGCCCATTGTGGTGCCATTCATCTGCCGCCATCACCTCATGTTTCAGCATGATAATGCACGGCCCCATGTCACAAGGATCTGTACACAATTCCTGGAAGCTGAAAATGTCCCAGTTCTTCCATGGCCTCCATACTTACCAGACATGTCACCCATTGAGCATGTTTGGGATGCTCTGGATCGACGTGTACGACAGCGTGTTCCAGTTACCGCCAGTATCCAGCAACTTCACACAGCCATTGAAGACGAGTGGGACAACATTCTACAGACCACAATCAACAGCCTGATCAACTCTATGCGAAGGAGATGTGTCGTGCTGCATGAGGCAAATGGTGGTCACACCAGATACTGACTGGTTTTCTGATCCACACCCCTACCCCCTTTTTTTTAAGGTATCCGTGACAAACAGATGCATATCTGTATTCCCATTCATGTGAAATCCATAGATCAGGTACTATTGAAATTGTTGCATGTTGCGTTTATATTTTTTGTTCATTGTACAATATTTCAGTGATACTTCTGTGCTGATAAGCCTATTCTTTGCCATGTTATTGCCCTATTCAGACAGGTATTACTAGAGACGTTGGTTTTGTAATTATTATCGAAGCACGTGCGTTATTCCAGAAGACTATTCACACAGGATTAGTTAGTCTCTCCAAACTGCCCCCTGTAATTCTTAATATTTTCAAAATGAATTGACACTTATGACGGAAGCTTGGAGGTTTTTCATGTAGGCGTGAAGATATTTAACGTCACGTCTGGACGCTGCACTGATAACTTGTGCTTGGCTGCCAGATGGTGCACCCACAATATTTAAATTGATGAAGTGTGATCATAATCATTATTATAGCGATCTGTCCATGGTAGACGTCCTTCCTAATAACAATACCCCACATCCTGCTGATTTGAGCTACTGAACCGTATTTGCACTTGACTGTGTTTATGGATGAGAAAGGGAACTTGCCATTTCCAATAAGTTTAGCAGGGATTGTGCTTTGCGATCTATTGCCTAGGACAGGCCTCTCCAACCTTGTTTGTGGAGAGCTGTAGGTTTTCACTCCAACCCTAATCTAGAGCATCCGATTCAATAATTAGCCTAACTCGTTGATAAAATGAATCAGGTTAAATACAACTGGGGTTGGTGCAAAAACCAACAGGAAGGTAGCTCTCCAGGAACAGGGTTGGAGAGCCCTGATAGGACATCAACAGCCAGCCAGGGTTTCATTAAATAAGTTATAGGCAATGCTTTTTATTGCACATTTAGGCCAAATTATACTGATGCAATTGTCAATATTCAACTTCAATTCACTGGCACAATGAAGAATAGCTTAGCCATACTCATTGATCGCCTAATAAATACTTTATTAAACTTTTGGTGAATTTACGAGGCATTGCTCGTCAAGACATTGTTCGATACATATGACCAAGATATAGCCAATACACATGGTTCTGACTGTCTGCCCCGATCCTCTCTCTTCCTCGCCTGCTCCTCTGTCCCTTGGCCAGCAACATACCACCCTGCATCACACTACAGGTTTGCCTCTGAAGCTAAGCAGGGTTGGTCCTTGTCAGTCCCTGGATGGGAGACCAGATGCTGTTGGAAGTTGTGCTGGAGGGTCAGTAGGAGGCACTCTCACCTCTAGGCTAAACATTTTTTTTTAAAGAATCCCCAGGCACATTGCTCTGTGTAGGGTGCTGTCTTCAGATATAATATTTAGTGATTTATGGCACTTATTGTAAGAGTAGGGGTGTTAACTCTGGTGTTCTGGCTCAATCCCTAATCTGGTCCTTGTTACAGGGATTATTTTACCTGTTAGTGGGACAACATCCCCACCTAGTGGCCTTCATGTGTACTGCGCCGTGTGTTTGTACTATGGTTGCATTGTGGGGCATTCCATGGTAACGTGACTGTAGTATACACGTGACATTACTAAAACACATATAGTCCTCATGGTAGCTTCCTATTTGCTCTTTTAACTCCCCTGTAACTATGGTCCAGGTTGCTGCTGTAAATGAGACTGTGTTCTCAGTCAATTTATCTGGTTAAAACATTTTTTTTTGGTGTGAAATTTGTTGTGTATTGTAATGTTTGTAAAATACATACAACTGCCTTCATTTTGCTGGACTCCAGGAAGAGTAGATAATGGGGATCCATAATAAATACAAATATCCCGTATGCTGAAATAGTAGCGAGAGTAAGTTGCTGCATGTAACAGCTAAGGAGAACATAGCAGCGCTAAGACTGCCTGTTTGTGTCGTGCTTATGTTTGCAATACTGACAACGAAGTTTGTATGAACATGTCCGTAAATTGTCTAAAACATAGCTGCAAAAACGACTAAGGACGGAGGAGAGACATCAGATATGTAGGTCGCGGAGTGGGCACTCAGCTACAATTTCTTTTTTAAATACAATAGTTTTTTTTGTTGTTTCTTAATACCTGCCTTACAATAATAATGCATTTATTTGAATTACAGTGTTTTGTGTTGAAGTTTTTTTCCCTTCGTATTCTAAATGTTCCCAGATACCTTCATAAACACAACCAAATCATTATTTTTGCAATAGCACATATGAAATTTGTAATAATAAACTATGTTAGAATGCATTGGTTCAGAACGGGATTGCTCGATTTTGCATGACTCTGGGACAAAATTATATGAAGATGCAGTAAAAAAAAACTAAAAAAACTAAAAAAGGACCATATGCATTTCATGTAAAATAACAAGCCAATAATAATCTCCCAGGAAAATTTAACTAACAACAGCAAGATAAATGTCCATGAATATTTCACGTTCAGTTTTGATATTTGATCCTGCGTGTCATGATGGCGCCTGGTGTGGAGACAAACTCTACACCTGTCTGGTCTGTTGGTAGAACAGCTGGTTCATTGATTACCCGAACCGTAGTGAATTTGATTGAGATATTAAAAGTCAATAAACCGTAGTGAATTTGATTGAGGTATTGAAAGTCAATAAACCGTAGTGAATTTGATTGAGATATTAAAAGTCAATAAACCGTAGTGAATTTGATTGAGGTATTGAAAGTCAATAAATTCCTCTAGCCTACCTATCTTTTGATTAATTAGCTGTCAGCTGGTCGAAATGGCTGGTTGAGGGGTGCAGTTTTAGCTTGTTTGTATAGCTAAACAAATAAACGAGAATAAAAACTAGGTTTTAACCAAAGTATTAACAACGGGTTCACATCTAAACTAGTTACTTTTACATTGTTCAAAGATGTTATTTTGATAATCAAATGTATTGCGCAATATATCTGCCATTCCGTGTATCACATGATATTGTACACAAGCTAGTTTGTAACTTTACCCACCGTGTAAAACATTACCCAAAGCCAACAGTACCGTGGTAGCCTCTGCAGGCGCAATCCTGGGCTGGAAAGTAAATGGCAGCACTGCAAATAAATACATTGCTAATTCGTGGGACAGCCTAATCAACTAATCTAATGCTACTGCAATTTCTCCAAAAGCATGTTTTTGTTGTCATTTGTCACTTGAGTGGCCTCTACTGTCGTAATGTGGTACTGAATATGTATTTACTTTATTTAACTACAGTTAAGAACAAATTCTTATTTACGATGAAATCCTACCAAAAGGTGTGCTGGGGGGATGGGGGCTGGGATTTAAAATAAAATAAAAAACACACATCACGACAAGACAGACAACACTACATAAAGAGAGACCTAAGACAACAACACATGACAACAACATGGTACTGTAGCAACACAACATGGTAGCAACACAACATGGTAGCAACACAACATGGTAGCAACACAAAACATGGTACAAACATTATTGGGCACAGTCAACAGCACAAAGGGCAAGAAGGTAGAGACAACAATACATCACACAAAGCAGCCACAACTGTCAGTAAGAGAGTCCATGATTGAGTCTTTGAATGAAGAGGTGGAGATAAAACTGTCCAGTTTGAGTATTTGTTGCAGCTCCTTCCAGTCGCTAGCTGCAGTGAACTGAAAAGAGGAGCGACCCAGGGATGTGTGTGCTTTGGGGACCTTCAACAGAATGTGACTGGCAGAACGGGTGTTGTATGTGGAGGATGAGGGCTGCAGTAGATATCTCAGATAGGGGGGGGGAGAGAGGCCTAAGAGGGTTTTATAAATAAGCATCAACCAGTGGGTCTTGCGACGGGTATACAGAGATGACCAGTTTACAGAGGAGTATAGAGTGCAGTGATGCGTTAAGACTCGACTGTCTTGCAAGTGTCTTCCAAGTTTGTCGCCTGAACATTGCTATGGCGAAAGCAAGTCCTTCATGTCATTTATGGCCATAATTTTATGCTTAAATTAGTAGGTTAACATAAATTGACAGTGAAATATTTGAGTGAACATATTTTATCTCCGGGTATGAGGGGAAGAGACATTACAGGTGAATCCACCGTCCTCCCTCAGGCAGATATCAGACCAAAACAATTAGATCAAATCAAATTTATTTATATAGCCCTTCTTACATCAGCTGATATCTCAAAGTGCTGTACAGAAACCCAGCCTAAAACCCCAAACAGCAAGCAATGCAGGTGTAGAAGCACAGTGCCTAGGAAAAACTGCCTAGAAAGGCCAAAACCTAGGAAGAAACCTAGAGGAACCAGGCTATGAGGGGTGGCCAGTCCTCTTCTGGCTGTGCCGGGTGGAGATTATAACAGAACATGGCCAAGATGTTCAAATGTTCATAAATGACCAGCATGGTCAAATAATAATAATCATAGTAGTTGTCGAGGGTGCAACAGGTCAGCACCTCAGGAGTAAATGTCAGTTGGCTTTTTCATAGCCGATCATTGAGAGTATCTCTACCGCTCCTGCTGTCTCTAGAGAGTTGAAAACAGCAGGTCTGGGACAGGTAGCACGTCCGGTGAACAGGTCAGGGTTCCAGCAGGTCTGGGACAGGTAGCATGTCTGGTGAACAAGTCAGATGTAAAAAATAAATAAAAATAAAAACACCTGCATAAACAAGTCACGGCTTAGCGATCTACGGTCTTATAGCAGGGTATTCTATAACACGTTTAAAAAGCTAATCAAATTAGTATAGATGACCAACAAAAATAGTCGTACATTCTGTAATCTGTATACTTCCAACCACAGGAGGTTGGTGGCACACTAATTGGGGCTCGTGGTAAAGGCTGGAGCGGAATCAGTGGAATGGTATCAAACATGATTTAATGCCATTCCATTGACGCTGCTCCAGCCACCAAGGTCCAGAGCTATGTCTGTTCTAAAAGACACTACATGGTAAATCTGACGTCTGCATTGGGCCGTGCAGTATTTACGGTGATACGGCCCCACTGCAGAAGTCAGGATATTCATACTTCTTGCGGTTCGCCGAGCAGCGCAGAGGTGTCGAGAAGGAAGGTGTCAAGGAAGTGAGCTTGTGTTTACACAAGACGTCCCGTTAACGAGAGGCGCAGGTGTTGCGTTTATATTTTGTTCAGTTAGAAGCAGACCACAATAACAAAGATGGGCTCTAGAAGAAAACGAAAGTTATAAATCCTAGATTTACTTGATGAGCGAGAAGAACGGTGTGCTGGTGTTACAATACGATGGAGACGTTGCAGAATAAATGACATACGTGTTAATAGGGAGGAACAGCTTTGTCTTTCAAGATTATTCAATATTTATCTGGATACATGGACTTCCATATAATACAGAAACAATATGTCTTAGGTTGAACCTAACAAACCACAATGAGGATTATTACAGTTTTTATTATTAATCGAGGCAAGTCAGTTGAGAACAAATTCTTATTTACAATGGACGGCCTGATGGAGTTGAACATCTCTAATACATCATCAACAATATGATGGAGTTGAACATCTCTAATACATCATCAACAATATGATGGAGTTGAACATCTTAGTTCAGAACGTCCAACACTCAGAACATGTTCCCTCTAAGCTGCATGACTGCCATCCAGAAGACATTTTAGCGCGTGCAGAGAAGCACGAGATTCAACTTCACTCAACTTTCTGGAGTTTCCTCTGATAATAATGGTATGGGAATAATAATGCATTTTTATTTTGTAAAGTGGTCACCTCCTTGTCTGATGGACAAGTGGATAAACAGGTTAATGCCAAGCCTGCATGTTTCTTTTGTTCCAAAAGTCTCATGGAACGTAGGCTTACTTGCACATTCATCTTCTGCACATCTATCACTCCAGTGTTAATGCTAAATTGTAATTATTTCACCACTGTGGCCTATTTATTGCCTTACCTCCCTAATCTTGCCTCATTTGCACACACTGTATATAGATTTTTTCTATTGTGTTATTGACTGTACGTTTGTTTATTCCATGTAACTCTGTGTTGTTGTTTGTGTCGCACTGCTTAGCTTTATCTTGGCCAGGTCGCAGTTGTAAATGAGAACTTGTTCTTAACTGGCCGACCTGGTTAAATAAAGATTTTTTTTTTTTTTAAATACATTGAACACCACACATTAGCTGCTACTGTAGGCTGAATGATAGAACAGCTATTTCCATGTTAAAATGTGTATGAGATGCATTTCTCCATTGCTTTTGATGGTAGACCACTCTGGTAGGCCTACATTATGATCAAATAGCCACAGTAGCCTACTTGGCCACTGTTAGAACTGTAACTTAAAGCAGGTACAGCCTCAGTGTTCACAGTAAAACTGTAACTTAAAGCAGGTACAGCCTCAGTGTTCACAGTAAAACTGTAACTTAAAGCAGGTACAGCCTCAGTGTTCACAGTAAAACTGTAACTTAAAGCAGGTACAGCCTCAGTGTTCACAGTAAAACTGTAACTTATAGCAGGTACAGCCTCAGTGTTCACAGTAAAACTGTAACTTAAAGCAGGTACAGCCTCAGTGTTAACAGTAAAACTGTAACTTAAAGCAGGTACAGCCTCAGTGTTCACAGTAAAACTGTAACTTAAAGCAGGTACAGCCTCAGTGTTCTCAATAAAACGTGCGCCGGAAGTGGCACAGAAATATACTTTCCAAATGCACTGTATTTTCCAGGAATATTCTTATCATGTTTCCGATTGTATCAAGAGTATTTTCAGATTTCGTTAATACACTTCTGCTACTGTTATCCTCACCTTTGGTCTAATCTAATCCTTTCAATTACTACAAAAGGTTATGCATGTTTTTCAAATTTATTCTGTAAGAAACATTTCAATTTAGCCCATACAGGCCAATTCCCACGAGTGTAAAGGGTTATTATAAACCGGGTGGTTCAAGCCCTGATTGCAATAATGGCTGCCGTTTTACTGGCTCCTCACCAACTGTGCTATTTTGTGTGTTTATTCGCATTGTTTGTAACTTATTTTGTACATAATGTTGCTGCTACCGTCTCTTATGACCGAAAAGAGCTTCTGGACATCAGAACTGGGATTACTCACCTCGAATTGGACGAGGAGTTCTTCTTCGATGAGTCGGATGGTAGGGATATACTACGGACACCAGGCCCAGATCCCCATGATTCTCATATTATTTGTAATTTTGTACATAATGTTGCTGCTACCGCCTCTTATGATCAAAAAGAGCTTCTGGATATCAAAACAGCGATTACTCACCTCGAACTGAACGAAGATGTTTTTATTTTTCTGAGTCCGACGAAGGATATACTGCTTCTCTGAGACGAGGCCCAAATCCCTGTCATTTGTGCGAAGAAAATATGGAAATACAGGGGGCGGAGTTTAGGGTGCCTTGTGAGAATTGATCGGCGAGTGGGTAACCTGCCTCTACCATCCATTCTATTGGCCAACGTGGAATCACTGAAGAATAAACTGGATGATCTCAGTTCCTACAAACGAGATATTAAAAACTGTAATATCTTATGTTGCATCGTTCGTGGCTGAACGACGACACAGATAATATACAGTTGGCTGGGTTTTCCGTGCAAAGGACAGAACAGCAACGTCTAGTAAGATGAGGGGTGGGGGGGTGTGTCTATTTGTCAATAACAGCTGGTGCGCCATGTCTAATATTAAGGAAGTCTTGAGGTATTGCTCGCCTGAGGTAGAGTACCTCATGATAAGCTGTAGACCACACTATTTACCAAGAGCGTTTATCTATATTTTCCGTAGCCGTCTATTTACCACCACAAACTGATGCTGGCACTAAGACCGCACTCAATGAGCTGTATAAAGTCATAAGCAAACAAGAAAATTCTCATCCAGAGGCAGCGCTCCAAGTGGCCGGGAACTTTAATGCAGGCAAACTTAAATCCAACTGAAATCTCATTTCCACCAGCATGTCACATGTGCAACCAGAGGGAAAAAAAACAACTATAGACCACCTTTACTCCACACACAGAGACACATACAAAGCTTTCCCCTGCCCTCCATTTGGAAGATCTGACCATAATTCTATCCTCCTGATTCCAGCTTACAAGCAAAAACTAAAGCAGGACCAGTGACTCGTTCAATACGGAAGTGGTCAGATGACACGAATGCTACAGGACTATTTTTCTAGCTCAGACTGGAATATGTCACGGGACTCATCCAATGGCAATGAGGAGTATACCACTTCAGTCATCGGCTTCATCAATAAGTGCATCGATGACGTCATCCCCACAGTGACCCTACATACATATCCCAACTAGAAGCCATGGATTACAGGCAACATCCGCATCGAGCTAAAGGGTAGAGCTGCCGCTTTCAAGGAGCAGGACACTAGTCCAGATGCTTATGAGAAATTCCGTTATGCCCTCAGATGAACCGTCAAACAGACAAAGCAAACAGACAAAGCACAGGACTAAGATTGAATCCTACTACACCGGCGCTGATGCTTGTCGGCTGTGGCAGGGCTTGCAAACTATTATGGACTACGATGGGAAACAGCCGCGAGCTGCCCAGTGATGCAAGCCTACCAGATGAGCTAAATCACTTCTATGCTCGCTTCGAAGCGAGCAACACTGAAGCATGCATGAGAGCACCAGCTGTTCCGGAAGACTGTGTGATCACGCTCTCCATAGCCGATGTGAGCAAGACCTTTAAAACAGGTCAACATACACAGATGGATTACCAGGACGTGTACTCAGAGCATGCATGAACCAACTGCCAAGTGTCTTCAACCTCTCCCTGACCGAGTCTGTAATACCTACATGTTTCAAGCAGACCACCATAGTCCCTGTGACCATGAAAGCGAAGGTACCCTGCCTATATGATTACCGCCCCGCGGCACTCAGGTCTGTAGCCATGAAGTGCTTTGAAAGGCTGGTCATGGCTCACGTCAACACCATCATCCAGGAAACCCTAGACCCACTCCAATTCGCACACCGCAGATCCACAGATGAAGCAGTCTCAAATCGCACTCCACGCTGCCTTTTCCCACCTGGACAAAAGGAACACCAATGTGAGAATGCTGTTCATTGACTACAGCTCAGCGTTCAACACCACAGTGCCCACAAAAGTCATCACTAAGCTAAGGACCCTGGGACTAAACACCTCCCTCTGCAACTGGATCCTGGACCTCCTGATGGGCCGACTCCAGGTGGTAAGGGTAGGTAACAACACATCCGCCACACTGATCCTCAACACTGGGGCCCCTCAGGGGTGCGTGGTTAGTTACTCTTCTGTACTCCCTGTTCACCCACGATTGCATGGCCAAGCACGACTCCAACACCATCATTAAGTTTGCTGATGACAACAGTGGTAGGCCTGATCACCGACAACGATGAGACAGCCTATAGGGAGGAGGTCAGAGACCTGGCAGTGTGGTGCCAGGACAACGACCTCTCCCTCCACATGAGCAAGACAAAGGAGATGATCGTGGACTACAGGAAAAGGAGGGCCGAACACGCCCCCATTCACATCAACGGGGCTGTAGTGGAGCAGGTTGAGAGTTGGTTTCCACAACACCAACAAACTCCAAACACACCAAGACAGTCGTGAAGAGGGCACGACAACAGCTTTCCCCCTCAGGAGATTGAAAATATTTGGCATGGTTCCCAGATCCTCAAAAAGCTCTACAGCTGCACCATCGAGAGCATCCTGACCGGTTGCATCACCGCCTGGTATGGCAACTGGTCGGTATCTGACCGTAAGGCGCTACAGAGGGTAGTGTGTATGGCCCAGTATATCACTGGGGCCAAGCTTCCTGCCATCCAGGACCTATATACTAGGCGGTGTCAGAGGAAGGGCCAAAATAGGGAACCGTTCCCTAAAATCGTCGAAGACTCCAGTCACCCAAGTCAGGCTGTTCTCTATGCTACCGCACGGCAAGCGGTACCGGAGCGCCAAGTCTAGGTCCAAAAGGCTCCTTAACAGCTTCTACCCCCAAGTCATAAGACTGATGAACAGCTAATCAAATGGCCACCCGGACTATTTACCACCCCCCACTGCTCCTCGCTGTTTATGATCTATGCATAGTCACTTTACCCCTACCTCCATGTACAAACTACCTCGACTAACCTGTACCCCCGCACATTGACTCTGTACCGGTACCCCCCTGTATATAGCCTCCACATTGACTCTGTACCGGTACCCCCTGTATATAGCCTCCACATTGACTCTGTACCGTAACACCCTGTATATAGCCTCTGTACCGTAATACCCTGTATATAGCCTCCACATTGACTCTGTACCGTAATACCCTGTATATTGCCTCCACATTGACTCCGACCCGGTACCCCCCTGTATATAGCCTCGTTATTGTTATTTTATTGTGTTACTTGTAAATTTGTATATTTTTTATCTTTAGTTTATTTAGTAAATATTTTAACAATTTCTTAAACCGCATTGTTGGTTAAGGGCTTGTATTTCACGGTAAGGTCTGTTGTATTCGGCACATGTGAAATACAATTTAATTTGATTGGCTGAAAGCCGTGTTATATCAGACCGTATACCACGGGTATGATAAAAAAAAAAATGTACTGTTCTAATTACGTTGGTAACCAGTTTATAAGCATTAAGGCACCTCTGGGATTTGTGATATATGGGCAAAATACCATGGCTAAGGGGTGTATCCATACAGTCCGTGTTGCGTCGTGCATAAGAACAGCCCTCAGCCGTGGTAAATTGGCCATATACCACACCGCCTCGGGCCTTATTGCTTAAATATATCACAACCAAGATTTCCCATGTGTTTTGGAATCTGAAGTAGGGAGAGGGTAGAGGTACCTCAGCAAGCCTCGACCCGAAGCCTCGAACCCGAAGCCTCGAACCCTCGAACCCGAAGCCTCGAACCCGAAGCCTCGAACCCGAAGCCTCGAACCTGAAGCCTCGAACCTGAAGCCTCGGTGGGGAGCCATTTGAGTCATACACTCTGATCTGCTTGGACGCACCATCAAAGGCCAGTCAAATATATATATTTATTACATACATGTCGTATCTCATGAGACCATATGACATGACATGGAAATTAGTCTGAGGTCTTCAACATGTCACATATCTCATTACGTGGACACGCACCTAAAGGATGGTTCCCTTTCTCAGAATCAACACACACACACACACACCAAAGAAGAATAACTGTTTTTCTGAACATCCTGTTTGGGTTGTGAACATCCTGTTTGGGTTGTGAACATCCTGTTTGGGTTGTGAACATCCTGTTTGGGTTCTAAACATCCTGTTTGGGTTCTAAACATCCTGTTTGGGTTCTAAACATCCTGTTTGGGTTCTAAACATCCTGTTTGGGTTCTGAACATCCTGTTTGGGTTCTGAACATCCTGTTTGGGTTCTGAACATCCTGTTTGGGTTCTGAACATCCTGTTTGGGTTCTGAACATCCTGTTTGGGTTCTGAACATCCTGTTTGGGTTCTGAACATCCTGTTTGGGTTTAGAGTTGATAAGGATTTAAATACCTTCACAAATAAATAACTACATTTAAAAATCAGGAGAGTAAAGTAATTCAGTTCAGTCAATCTGCATTTCATACCTTCAGGTAACAAGACAGAACACGTCCGCTGTTAGTCCAACTGGGTAACCAGGAAATCAAATCAAAGTTTATTTGTCACGTGCGCTGAATACAACAGGTGTAGACCTTAGAGTGAAATGCTTACTTACAGGCTCTAACCAATAGTGCAAAAAAAGGTATTAGGTGAACAATAGGTAGGTAAAGAAATAAAAACAACAGTAAAAAGACAGGCTATATACAGTAGCAAGGCTACATACAGTAGAGAGGCTATATACAGTAGAGAGGCTATAAAAGTAGCGAGGCTACATACAGACACCGGTTAGTCAGGCTGATTGAGGTAGTATGTACATGTAGATATGGTTAAAGTGACTATGCATATATGATGAACAGAGAGTAGCAGTAGCGTAAAAGAGGGGTTGGCGGGTGGTGGATGGGACACAATGCAGATAGCCCGGTTAGCCAATGTGCGGGAGCACTGGTTGGTCGGCCCAATTGAGGTAGTATGTACATGAATGTATAGTTAAAGTGACTATGCATATATGATAAACAGAGAGTAGCAGCAGAGTAAAAAGTGGGGTTGGGGGGGGGGGGCGGACAATGCAAATAGTCCAGGTAGCCATTTGATTACCTGTTCAAGAGTCTTATGGCTTGGGGGTAAAAATGGTTGTCTGCTGTTAGTCCAACTGGGTAACCAGGATGCGAATGCATACATGGTTTTCACTAATTCAGACAAAATGTTACAGTGGTGTACGAGGGGAGATTATAGACATTACATTAATTACTATGCTTCTAAAATACTGTATACTCACATAGGTCTCCGTTTCCGTTTCCAGCTGGGCAAACCTTGTGTATATATAGATCTGTTGAGCTGAAAAAGAAGTGACGAACATAGCTCTTATGATTTGAAAAAGTGTTTTCATGACCAAATTTTTGACATCGGTGACGGTAAGACTACGTACATCGTTTACAAACTCATCTCCCCGGTCAGTGATGTTGTCCATGATGATGTCCAAAATCAAGAAGTTTGTTGGTCACTATTGAAGCGATCTCGGTTCCCGATTTGCACTCCAAAAGGTTCAGCAATCACCCATTTGCTGAAGAGGTCAGTCATGGTTAGGGCATACTGGTTACCAGCCATGGTTCAAGACTCGGCCAAACTGAGCAATCGGTGGAGAAGGGCCTTGGTCAGGGAGGTGACCAAGAGCCCGATGGTCACTCTGACAGAGCTCCAGAGTTCCTCTGTGGAGATGGGAGAACCTTCCAGAAGGACAACCATCTCTGCAGCACTCCACCAATCAGGCCTTTATGGTAGAGTGGCCAGACGGAAGCCATTCCTCAGTAAAAGGCACATAACAGCCTGCTTGGAGTTTGCCAAAAGGCACCGAAAGGACACTGTGAGAAACAAGATTCTCTGGTCTGAAGAAACCAACTCTATGGCCTGAATGCCAAGCGTCACATCTGGAGGAAACCTGGCACCATCCCTACGCTGAAGCATGGTGGTGGCAGCATCATGCTGTGGGGATGTTTTTCAGTGGCAGGGACTGGGAAAGTAGCCAAGACAATGTAGGAGTGGCTTCGGGACAAGTCTCAATGTCCTTGAGTGGCCCAGCCAGAGCCTGGTCTTGAACCCGATCGAACATCTCTGGAGAGACCTGAAAATAGCTGTGCAGTGACGCTCCCCATGCAACCTGACAGAGCTTGAGGGGATCTGCAGAGAAGAATGGGAGAAACTCCCCAAATACAGGTGTGCTAAGCTTGTAGCGTCATACCCAAGAAGGCTTGAGGCTGTAATCGCTGCCAATGGTGCCATTACATTTGCGTTCCAAATTTCACCATATTCACTATTTAGGGCACTACAGAGCCCTGGTCAAAGATGCCCTAAAATCAGGAATAGGGTCCCATTTGGGAATCGTATGTTTTTATACTTTCTGTGAATGTTGACGAAGGAAAACCTTTCTTGATGTAGGAATATTCTGTTAAAAAAAAGGGTGATTTTTCAACAGTTTTCCTATGATTCCGTTTCTCTCAGTGAGTTTTTACTTGAATGTGTCCAACCCATTAAAATTACATTTTCACATTAACATCAATATATTCTGACTAGAAAACTCTTGGAGCAAACAACTATTATCATTATACCAGCCTGAATGCCAGTCTGTTCGTGCCATCACGCCAACTCCTTGTCTTGCCATTTGGCTTGACAATGAGATCGAGTTGACAAGAGCACAAAACAGATCTGGGACCAGGCTAAATAAAGTACCATCGTGACAAGAGTTGTGTGGGGGGGGGGGGGGGGGGAGAGAAAGTGTGTATTTGCCATTTAAACAGATTGGTATTTATTCCTGATAAAATAACTTTTAAACTACATACAGTATGGCATGTACTCATTTCATAGTCAAACAAGCAGACACAAAATGTAATATGGCTGACAAGGTGCTCACAGCCTGAAGTCACATGAACAGACACATGCTACATACCAAAATGGCACCTTATTCCCTACAGCAGGGTTTTACCAGACTTGGTCCTGGAGACCCCAAAGGGGGGGAACATTTTGGTTTCTATTTGCCATAGCACTACACAACTGATTCAAAGAATCAACTCATCATCAAGCATTGAATCAGCTGGGTAGTGTCAGGGAAAAAACCAGAACGAGGACCGAGATAGGGATACCCTTCGCCTGCATTATGGTACTACTTTTAACCAGAGCAAAGCAGTGGACTATTACCACTAGATAGGAATAGGGTCCATTTGGCATGCAGCCAACAACAAAAAATATACCCTGGGCAACAAATTCCAACAACAAGAGGGTTGTGTTAAAAAAGTGCAACAACATATTGAACGCAGATAGAAATGCAATCAATTGGACATGATTCTTTCCTCAACATGTCTGTTCTATATAACATATTTCTATTCGACTTTCCTTCCTGGACAGAACCCCTGACTTGTCACTATCTGACTGTTCCTTCCTGGACAGAACCCCTGACTTGTCACTATCTGACTGTTCCTTCCTGGACAGAACCCCTGACTTGTCACTATCTGACTGTTCCTTCCTGGACAGAACCCCTGACTTGTCACCATCTGACTGTTCCTTCCTGGACAGAACCCCTGACTTTTCACTGGCACCCTATTCCCCATTTAGAGCACTTACTAGGACACTGGTCAAAAGTAGTGCACTATATAGGGAATAGGTTGCCATTTGAGACATGAAAATTGACTGAGGCTATACAGAGAAAGAAGCAAAAGAGGTCACTTATAGAAAGAGATTTGAAGGCATTTCATTCAGCTTGGTTCACCTGTAAGGCTTGGTGCAGAAAGCTTTTAAATGATCTCACAGCATGAGTGGAAACACAAGGCGCTGGCACTTCACTTGACACCCAGTGTCATAATACGTCATAACCATGTCATATGTCCTAACAGCTGTCATAACACCTACATAGTAGTGTCAAAACCCACATTTATTCAAATTAGTTTTTTTCTGACAAGAAGTTCTTTCATTTGAAAGTTTGTTTTCTTAAATCTTTTGTTGTTGTTGTCGTAATGAATTCCTTAAAGTCATGTTATTTCATATTTTAAATAACTTGTAGAAAATACACTTTATAACACTGTCATGAAGCATTATGACCATCATAATCATATAAGCCAGATAGTCCTATCACGTACATGACCTTACGTCAGTCATCAGTGGAAAAGAGATTGTCCTGCTCCTGAAACCTGCTCCTGTGTTCATCCCAGTCATCAGAAACAGCACTGGGGTAGGTGCATGTCTGACGTCAATATGACGGCAATTTCAGAGAATATTATGTAACATTTTAACAAACTGTTGACCAGTAGGCTCTGATGTAATGGAGTGCTTTGCCTTGTGTTGTAGGTTTGGACTCTTATGGAGGTGTCGTAACCAGCCTTAAAATAACACAATATATGTCACAACAGGTCTAAGTATGTCATGACAGTGTTATGAACATGTTATGACAAGTTATGTCAACTGTTATGACAATGTCATAACGTGTTATGATGCTGGGTGTCAAGTGTTCGCCACAAGGCGTATTATAGTGGACGTTTGACATTCCTAAAAACGGGCTGTGTCAAACGATACCCTAATACTACACCGTATACTGAAACATTTCACTGAAGATATTTGTTGTTGTTGTGAAGATTTAACAAAGTTGTTTGATGCCTTCATCCTGACTACTGCTGCCTTCTTGAAAAAAAGAGACTGCCTGAATGGGACTTTCCTGGTTAAGTAAAGAATGCCGTTAAGTAAAGAATGCCGTTAAGTAAAGAATGCCGTTAAGTAAAGTAAAGAATGCCGTTAAGTAAAGTAAAGAATGCCGTTAAGTAAAGAATGCCGTTAAGTAAAGTAAAGAATGCCGTTAAGTAAAGAATGCCGTTAAGTAAAGAATGCCGTTCCCGACACGGTACCATTTGTAGGGATTAAGGTGCCCGTTAGGGACACAGCCATAACGGTCAACACTGATTTAACGTCTAAATACAACCGACATGGAAACGAGAGAAAAAAAAAGACTGATTGTTTAATAAAAATATCTCATATTTGGTTGGGTGAAGAATTTGTGGTAAAAAAGACAATAGTTTCTTGCATTCAGTTTCTTCACCCGCTTTGTGAACTTGACAGGGTCCGTTTTAGTAGAACGTTTTACCACTAAACTACATTTACATACTATTCTGACGTTTCATTCTTGGCTGTCATCTACAGTGCAAAATCTGTTGTTTTTAATTAAAAAAATAAATCAGAATATGACTTTTTGTTTATCTGACAACACCGGTGTTTTGCATTGCACACTAAAGACTGGTAGCAGATAGGGAATCTTTCTGTATCGCTGTACTTTCACCATTAGGTTACAAAAAATAAGCAATTACGGTCTATGAAACAGTTTTTAACATGATTACTCTGGTAAATAAGGCGCTGGTAAATTAAAAAAAAGTATCTTGATGGAAATGACAGAGGTTTAATTTTATTCTGGGTTGTGGTTCATCAGAAAAACGTTTTGCAACAGAAACCAAGGTAGTTTTCCTCCGTGTGGTTTGTAATGAACATACTCTAACGAGAACACCAACAACATGAGACATTACCCTTAACATAGGGGCCCAGAGTTATTCCCAAGTGGCACCATATTCCCTATATAGTGCACCACTTTAGACCACAGCCAAGACCATTGGTCCTGGTTAAAAGTAGTGCACTATATAGGGAATATGGTACCATTTGAGATGAAAACCAAGGCTTGACCAGGCCCTAAATATACCCTGGACCAAAGTCTCCTGGCCAGGTTACGAGGCAACCAGAAAAACTGCTGGCCCTAAAACAAAGTGAACACACAGGATACGTCCCAAATTGCACCCTATTTTCTATGTAGTGCACTACTTTTTTGACCAGGGAAGTGCACCGTATAGGGTGCAATTTGAGATACCAACATAGTTCAGTTCAATCCCAGGTGTGAGAACAGGTTGGAGTCATATTGATAAGGTGAGAACAGGTTGGAGTCATATTGATAAGGTGAGAACAGCTTAGGGAATTGTCCGGATCATGACGATGTATGGCTCCAGTCAGTCAGTCAGTCAGTTTCTATCCCACCAGTCAGTCAGTCAGTCAGTTTCTATCCCACCAGTCAGTCAGTCAGTCAGTCAGTCTCTATCCCACCAGTCCGTCCGTCCGTCCGTCTGTCCATCTGTCTGTCAGTTTCTATCCCACCAGTCTGTCCGTCTGTCCGTCTGTCCGTCTCTGTTTCTATCCCACCTGTCTGTCTGTCCGTCCGTCCGTCCGTCCGTCTGTCTGTCTGTCCGTCCCACGAGAGCGGGTGGATGGAGAATGGGAGAGGAGCTTCTTCAGTTGCCAGTCTTGGGAGGCTGGGTCTCCATGAAGGCAGGGTTGTAGGCAGGCTGGGCAGAGAGGAAGTCGGGCTGGGCGGGAGGGGCACAGGGATAGCCTGGCTGAGGCTGGGCTGGAGCCTGGAGGGGGTAAGATAGCTGTCCTGGACTGAACCCAGCCTGACTATAAGACACTGGGACAGCAGGAGGATAGGCTGGACCTTGTAGAGAGAGAGAGAGAGAGAGAAAGGACATTAAAAACACACCACACCAGAGACACTGAGAACACACCAGACCAGACGGCTCCTCCTTGGCAGGAAGCGTCGGGCTCCTCCTCCTTGGCAGGAAGCGTCGGGCTCCTCCTCCTTGGCAGGAAGCGTCGGGCTCCTCCTCTTTTCACTTACAAATAAGCTTCACATTCCATCTCCTCTGTTTGTTTTCAACTAAGTAATACATTACCACACAACTAAGTAATACATTACCACACAACTAAGTAATACATTACCACACAACTAAGTTATACATTACCACACAACTAAGTAATACATTACCACACAACTAAGTAATACATTACCACACAACTAAGTAATACACTACCACACAACTAAGTAATACATTACCACACAACTAAGTAATACATAACCACACAACTAAGTAATACATTACCACACAACTAAGTAATACATTACCACACAACTAAGTAATACATTACCACACAACTAAGTAATACATTACCACACAACTAAGTAATACATTACCACACAACTAAGTAATACATTACCACACAACTAAGTAATACATTACCACACAACTAAGTAATACATTACCACACAACTAAGTAATACATTTAAAACTATCATGATCATAACATGCCATTTTCTGTTGTAAAACGTTTTGCTTCAGTGTGCCCCACTAAACACGATCCTCACGGCACTCTCCCCTCACGGCAGACTCTCCCCTCACGGCAGACTCTCCCCTCACGGCAGACTCTCCCCTCACGGCAGACTCTCCCCTCACGGCAGACTCTCCCCTCACGGCAGACTCTCCCCTCACGGCAGACTCTCCCCTCACGACAGACTCTCCCCTCACGACAGACTCTCCCCTCACGACAGACTCTCCCCTCACGACAGACTCTCCTGACACTTACCAGTCTCTTGGTAAGGAGGGGGTGGTCCTGGCTGGAAAGGCTGTCCCTGGTAGCCTGGTGCTGTGGGTATGGGCTGGCCACCTCCATAGCCGGGTTGAGGCTGAACCCCATACCCAGGTTGGACCGGCACGGTCTGGTAGGCAGGGTACTGGGGGGCCCCCTGGTAGGGCTGGACGGGCTGCTGGGGGTAATGGGTATTCACCACCGTTGTGTGGGCGGTCGTGGCTATCACCGCTGGGGAGGAGAGATGCACCAGGGGTAAATGGAAATACAATGACTAACCCTCACACAGTTCCCTATTCTGACAGGCATTACTATTTGTTTTAGCTGTTGGGGATAATGGGGCTGTTTTAGCTGTTGGGGATAATGGGGCTGGTGGGGATAATGGGGCTGGTGGGCATAATGGGGGTAATGGGGCTGGTGGGCATAATGGGGCTGGTGGGCATAATGGGGGTAATGGGGCTGTTTTAGCTGTTGGGGATAATGGGGCTGGTGGGGGTAATGGGGCTGCTGGGGGATAATGGGGCTGCTGGGGGATAATGGGGCTGCTGGGGGATAATGGGGCTGGTGGGGGTAATGGGGCTGGTGGGGCTGGTGGGGATAATGGGGCTGGTGGAGGTAATGGGGCTGGTGGGGGTAATGGGGCTGGTGGGGCTGGTGGGGCTGGCCATCACCTCTGTCAGGACGAGACATACACCACATCACATACAGGGAAATGCATTTAGGGCTGGGCTTGTATAGGGTCCCCTGTAAAAGGAACACCTGGGTTGCTCTCAAGGTAGTTGAGAGTAAAGGGAAAATATTAGAACAAAAAACCGTTTAGGAATACGTTTCAGCCGAGCAGGCTATTACAGCCATTAGTTGGACGACCACTAAAACAGACCTTCAGCCTCAGACAGCTCACGTTTCCTTTGTTTACGGTTCACTAGTCAAGACGAGCGTGGCGGGATGAGAAGACTCCCAGTGTGTTTGGAATACCTTAGTGTTAACCATAGAGTGGACCTTTCTAGGGGAGTTTTTCCTAGCCACCCCTCAGAGCCTGGTTCCTCTCTAGGTTTCTTCCTAGGTTTTGGCCTTTCTAGGGGAGTTTTTCCTAGCCACCCCTCAGAGCCTGGTTCCTCTCTAGGTTTCTTCCTAGGTTTTGGCCTTTCTAGGGGAGTTTTTCCTAGCCACCCCTCAGAGCCTGGTTCCTCTCTAGGTTTCTTCCTAGGTTTTGGCCTTTCTAGGGGAGTTTTTCCTAGCCACCCCTCAGAGCCTGGTTCCTCTCTAGGTTTCTTCCTAGGTTTTGGCCTTTCTAGGGGAGTTTTTCCTAGCCACCCCTCAGAGCCTGGTTCCTCTCTAGGTTTCTTCCTAGGTTTTGGCTTTTCTAGGGGAGTTTTTCCTAGCCACCCCTCATAGCCTGGTTCCTCTCTAGGTTTCTTCCTAGGTTTTGGCCTTTCTAGGGGAGTTTTTCCTAGGGAGTTTTTCCTAGCCACTGTGCTTCTACACCTGCATTGCTTGCTGTTTGGGGTTTTAGGCTGGGTTTCTGTACAGCACTTTGAGATATCAGCTGATGTAAGAAGGGCTTTATAAATACATTTGATTTGATTTGAGTGAAGGTGGAAGCAGAGGGGTTGTCTGACAGATACATGTCATACTCAAAAGACAGGAGCTAGCAGTAGAGAGAGGGTGTGTGTGTGTGTGTGTGTGTGTGTACACAGGGGTAATATGTAGGCAGCAGCAACAAAGCCTGATGATCACAAAGAGCGGTGAGAAACCCATCAGAACAGCATAGGTTTTCAGAAGGATATCTGTCTCATAACGCCACAGACTTAGACATTTATAGAGCATGTTCATTTATATATTAAAAATAATGTTTTGCCAAACTACCTGGTAACATTCCACTCTTACTCAACGCTGCCAGTTTCCAAATGTGCCTACGCCAATCTTTGTGTTCATTTCAAAATAGAAAAGGTTACATAAATACATTCTGGTGATGTCTTGTTGAATCATTCAGTCGGATGAATCAGAAATGTTCAGGAAGTGTATAAATCTGTGGGTTTTTTTTGCATGTTGAGCAAACAGAGTTTGGAATAAAAAAAATAAAAATAATATATAAATATATATATATATATATATATATACACACATATACATACACATACATAATTTTGAGTTGTATCTTTTCCAGAAACTCAAAAAGAGGAAGAGATGTTTTGTTCCACTAAGGTTTGGTTACTGACAGTGGATTTCTGTTCCATTGCAAGGAGGAAGTAGTTTACACAATTGGGTGTTGTTTGAAAATCAACCCTCACGTCCTAGCCCACTCCAGGGAGGGCTAGGCTGTGCGTCCCAAATGTCACTATTCCCTATATAGTGCCCTAGTTTTGATCAGGGTAGTACCCTAGTTTTTTTTGTATCAGGGTAGTGCACTACAAACGGAATAGGTTGCCATTTGGGACACAGGCCCTGCTGGCCGGGATCACAGTGGGAGTGGTCAAACCACTTCCTGTATAATCACATCTAATTTAATCATAAAGCCCTTTTTACATCAGCAGATGTGCTTATATAGTCACAAAGTACTTATAAAACACAATACAGAGAGATACTACAGTCTGAACTGACCCCCAGACTACACAGAGATACTACAGTCTGAACTGACCCCCAGACTACACAGAGATACTACAGTCTGAACTGACCCCCAGACTACACAGAGATACTACAGTCAGAACGGACCCCCAGATTACACAGGGTCAGAGATACTACAGTCAGAACTGACCCCCAGACTACACAGAGATACTACAGTCAGAACTGACCCCCAGACTACACAGAGATACTACAGTCAGAACTGACCCCCAGACTACACAGAGATACTACAGTCAGAACTGACCCCCAGACTACACAGAGATACTACAGTCAGAACTGACCCCCAGACTACACAGAGATACTACAGTCAGAACGGACCCCCAGACTACACAGAGATACTACAGTCAGAACTGACCACCAGACTACACAGAGATACTACAGTCTGAACTGACCCCCAGACTACTACAGGAGGCGTGGAGAGGAGTGCACACACTTGAGGAAAAACAATTAAAGCATATACTTTTTTTTTTTACATGTAAATCAGTCTTGGGAGTTAACATGTTAGTATTCATGTTGTGATGGTGCAAGGAGACTTACGTCTGGGCTTCCGACACATTTTGTACAAGCAGCAGCAGGGACACACACAGCAACAGATTAAACTGATCGTGAAGATGACAGCTGTCACTACGAATGACGAGATGGTCAAAGTGCTCATATTGCCACTGGAATAGAGAGACATAACATCAGTCAGTGAAACATACAGTGCATTCGGAAAGTATTCAGACCCCTTCACCTTTCCCACATTTTGTTACGTTACAGCCTTATTCTAAAATGTATTTAATTTTTTTTATTTTTTTATCCTATATCTACACATAATACCACATAATGACAAAGCAAAAACAGGTTTTTGGAAATGTTAACTTATTATTTACATAAGTATTCAGACCTTTTACTATGAGACTCGAAATTGAGCTCAGGTGCATCCTGTTTCCATTGATCATCCTAGAGATGTTTCTACAACATGATTGGAGTCTACCTGTAGTAAATTCAATTGATTGGACATGATTTGGAAAGGCACACACCTGTCTATATAAAAGGTCCCACAGATGACAGTGCAGGTCAGAGAAAAAAAACAAGCCATGAGGTCAAAGGAATTATCCGTAGTCCCCCGAGACACAAATCTGGGGAAGGATACCAAAAACTGTCTGCAGCATTGAAGGTCCCCAAGAACACAGTGGCCTCCATCATTCTTAAATGGAAGAAGTTCGGTACCACCAAGACTTTTCCCAGAGCTGGCCGCCTGGCCAAACTGAACAATCGGGGAAGAAGGGCCTTGGTCAGGGAAGTGGAAAATGGCGCAGACAGAGGGCTGCCTCGCTTCTAGCCCTTAGGAAACTTTATAGTATTTTTTTTTTTAATGAATTATTTATTTTATTGTTAGTCCAGAAAATCTTAAGTGTTATTACATACAGCCGGGTAGAACTATTGGATATCAGAGCAGCGTCAACTTACCAGCACAACGACCAGGAATACGACTTTCCCGAAGCGGATCCGTTGTCCGCACCACCCAGGGCATTTGAACTGATTCCAGAGGCCGACCCAAAACGACGCCGCCAGAGAAAAGGGAGCCGGAGCAGTCTTCTAGTCAGAGGCGCGCACACCACCCACCGCTTCCGAGTATATTTCTCGCTAATGTCCAGTCCATAGATAACAAAAGTTGAAGAGACCAGAGCAAGGGTTGCTTTCCAGAGAGACATCAGGGATTGTAACATATTCTGTTTCAAGGAAAGATGGCTCAATCGGGATACTCTGTCGGAGTCGGTATAGCCACCTGGATTCTCAGTACATCTCACCGACAGGAATAAACATCTCTCCAGGAAGAAGGGCGGGGGTGTATGTTTCATGATTAACGACTCATGGTGTAATTGTAACAACATACAGGAACTCAAGTCCTTTTGTTCACCTGACCTAGAATTCCTCACAACCTAATGCCGACCGCATTATCTCCCAAGAGAATTCTCTTTTGGTTGTCACAGCCGTGTATATCCCCCTCAAACCGATACCAAGACAGCCCTCAAGGAACTTCACTGGACTTTATGCAAACTGGAAACCATATATCCTGAGGCTGCATTTATTGTAGCTGGGGATTTTAAGAAAGCAAATTTGAGGAAAAGGATAACTAAATTCTATCAGCAAATTGAATGTAGCACTTGCGCTGCTAAAACACTCGGCCACTGCTACTCCAACGTCCGAAATGCATACAAGGCCCTCCACCACCCTCCTTTTGGCAAATCTGACCAACTCCCTTTTGCTCCTCCCTTCCTATAGACAGAAACTCAAACAGGAAGCACCCATTCTAAGGACTATTCAACGCTGATCTGACCAATCGGAATCCACGCTTAAAGATAGTTTTGATCATGCAGACTGGGACATGTTCCGGGTACCTTCTGAGAATAATATTGACGTGTATACTGAGACGATTACTGATTTCATCAATAAGTGTATAGGAGAAGTTGTACCCACTGTGGCTATTAAAACATACTAACCAGAAACCGTGGATAGATGGCAGGATAGATGGCATTCGCGCAAAACTGAAAGCACAAAGCACTGCATTTAACCATGGCAAGGAGACAGGGAATATGGCAGAATACAAACGGAGTAGTTGTTCACTCCGCAAGGCAATCAAACAGGCAAAATGTCAATATCGAGAAAAAGTGGCATCGCAATTCAACGGTTCAGACACGAGACGCATGTGGCAGGGTTTGCAGTCAATCACAGACTACAAAAGGAAAACCAGCCACGTCGTGGACACTGATGTCTTGCTGACATACAAGCAAAACACCTTTGCCCGCTTTGAGGATAACAGTGATGGCTGCCGTCTAACCAACCATGCTATTTTGTTAGTTTTTTTCGCATTGTTCGTAACTTGTTTTGCACATAATGTTGCTGCTACCATCTCTTATGTCCGAAAAGAGCTTCTGGACATCAGAACTTGGATTACTCACCTCGAATTAGACTAAGAGTTTTTCTTCAATGAGCCGGACGGGAGGGATATACTACAGACAACCCGTCCAGGCCCAGATCTCCGGCATTCGCTGGAGAAGGAAACTGGGATTCCTGAAAAAGCTCAGGGTGCCTTGTGAGGATCAGGCGACGAGTGGCTAATCTGCCTTTGCCTTCCGTCCTGCTAGCTAACGTTCAATCGCTGGAAAATAAATGGGACGAATTGAAAGCACGTATATCCTACCAACGGGACATTAAAAACTGTAATATCTTATGTTTCACCGATTCGTTGCTGAACGACGACATGAATAACATACAGATGGCGGGTTATACACTCCATCGGCAGGATAGAACAGCAGCTTCTGGTAAGACACGGAGCGGAGGCCTATGCATATATATAAACAACAGCTGGTGCACGATATCTAAGGAAGTCTCGAGCTATTGCTCGCCTGAGGTAGAGTATCTCATGATAAGCTGTAGACCACACTACGTACCGAGTTTAACTAAATTTTTCGTAGCTGTCTACATACCACCACAGACTGATGCTGGCACTAAAACCACACTCAATGAGCTGTATTCTGCCATAAGCAAACAGGAAAATGGTCACCCAGAGGTGGCGCTCCTAGTGGCCGGGGACTTTAATGCAGGAAAACTTACATCAGTTTTACTTAATTTCGATAAGCAAATTCTAGACCACCTTTACTCCACACACAGAGACACGTACAAAGCTCTCCCTCGCACTACATTTGGCAAATCTGATCATAATTCTATCCTTCCGATTCCTGTTTAAAAGCAAAAATTTAAGCAGGAAGTACCAGTGACTCGGTCAACAAAAAAAGTGGTCAGATGAAGCAGATGCTAAACTACAGGACTGTTTTGCTAGCACAAACTGGAAAATGTTCCGGGATTCTTCCGATGGCATTGGGGAGTACACCACATCAGTCATTGGCTTCATCAATAACTGCATCGAGGACGTCGTCCCCATAGTGACTGTACGTACATACCCCAACCAGAAGCCTTGGATTACAGGCAACATTCACACTGAGCTAAAGGGTAGAGCCGCCGCTTCAAGGAGCTGGACTCTACCCGGAAGCTTATAAGAAATCCCGCTATGCCCTCCAACGAACCATCAAACAGCCAAAGCGTCAATACAGGACTAAGATCGAATTGTTCTACACCGGCTCCGAAACTCGTCGGATGTGGCAGGGCTTGCAAACTATTACAGAATACAAAAGGGAAGCACAGCCAAAAGCTGCCCAGTGACACAAGCCTACCAGACAAGATAAATAACTTCTATGCTCGCTTTGAGGCAAGTAACACTGAAACATGCATGAGAGCATCAGCTGTTCCGGACGACTGTGTGATCACGCTCTGCAAGTAAGACCTTTAAACAGGTCAACATTCACAAGGCCGCAGGGCCAGATGGATTACCAGGATGTGTGCTCCGGGCATGTGCTTACCAACTGGCAGGTGTCTTCACTGACATTTTCAATATGTCCCTGACCCAGTCTGTAATACCAACATGTTTCAAGCAGACCACCATAGTCCCTGTGCCCAAGAACACTAAGGTAACCTGCCTAATGACTACTGACCCGTAGCACTCACATCTGTAGCCATGAAGTGCTTTGAAAGGCTGGTCATGTCTCAGATACGCCATTATCCCAGAAATGCTAGACCCAGTCCAATTTGCATACCGCACCAACAGATCCACAGATGACGCAATCTCTATTGCACTCCACACTGCCCTTTCCCACTTGGACAAAAAGGAACACATGCATAAGAATGCTATTCATTGACTACAGCTCAACGTTGACTACAGGTAGTAGAGAGAACAGTCTATGACTGTGGTGGCTGGGGTCTTTGACAATTTTTAGGGCCTTCCTCTGACACCAGGCGGTGAGAATTCTATTAATTGACTACAGCTCAGCGTTCAACACCATAGTGCCCTCAAAGCTCATCACTAAGCTAAGAACCCTGGGACTAAACACCTCCCTCTGCAACTGGATCCTGGACTTCCTGACGGGCCGCCCCCCAGGTGATAAGGGTAGGTAACAACACATCCACCACGCTGATCCTCAACACGGGGGCCCCTCAGGGGTGCATGCTCAGTCCCCTCCTGTACTCCCTGTTCACTCATGACTGCATGGCCAGGCACGACTCCAACACCATCATTAAGTTTGCTGTCGACACAACAGTGGTAGGCCTGATCACCGACAACAATGAGACAGCCTATAGGGAGGTGGTCAGAGACCTGACCGTGTGGTGCCAGGACAACAACCTCTCCCTCAACGTGATCAAGACAAACGAGATGATTGTGGACTACAGGAAAAAGAGGACCGAGCACGACCCCATTCTCATCGATGGGGCTGTAGTGGAGCAGGTTGAAAGCTTCAAGTTCCTTGGCGTCCACATCACCAACAAACTAACATGGTCCAAGCACACCAAGACAGTCGTGAAGAGGGCACGACAAAACCTATTTTCCCTTAGGAGACTGAAAAGATTTGGCATGGGTCCTCAGATCCTCAAAAGGTTTTACAGCTGCACTATCGTGAGCATCCTGACGGGTTGCATCACTGCCTGGTATGGCAACTGCTCGGCCTCCAACCGCAAGGCACTACAGAGGGTAGTGCGTACAGCCCAGTAAATCACCGGGGCCAAGCTACCTGCCATCCAGGACCTCTATACCAGGCGGTGTCAGACGAAGGCCCTAAAAATTGTCAAAGACTCCAGCCACCCTATTCATAGACTGTTCTCTCTACTTCCGCACGGCAAGCAGTACCGGAGCACCAAGTCAAATCCAAGAGGCTTATAAACAGCTTCTACCCTCAAGCCATAAGACTCCTGAACATCTAATCAAATGGCTACCCAGACTATTTGCATTGCCCCCCCCTTCTACACTGATGCTACTCTCTATTATCTATGCATAGTCCCTTTAACAACTCTACCTACATGTACATATTACCTCAACACCAGTGCCCCCTGTACATTGACTCTGTACCGTATATATACCCTGTATATAGCCCCGCTATTGTTATTTACTGCTGCCCTTTAATTATTTATTTTTATGTCATACTTTTTGGGGGGTATTTTCTTAAAACTGCATCGTTGATTAACAGCTTGCAAGTAACCATTTCACTGTATTCGGCGCATGTGACAAATAGAATTGATCACCTCCACCTTACCTGTTACCCTAGACCCACTTCAATTTGCTTACCGCTCCAATAGGTCAACAGATGATGCAATCGCTATCACACTGCACACTGCCCTATCCAATCTGGACAAGAGGAATACCTATGTAAGAATGCTGTTCATTGATTATAGCTCAGCATTCAACACCATAGTACCCTCCAAGCTCATCATTAAGTTGGAGACCCAGGGTCTGAACCCCACCCTGTGCAACTGGGTCCTGGACTTCTTGACGGGCCTCCCCCAGGTGGTGAAGGTAGGAAAAAACACCTCCACTTCACTGACACTCAAGACTGGGGACCCACAAGGATGCGTGCTCAGCCCACTCCTGTACTCCCTGTTCACCTATGACTGCATGGCCAAGCACGCCTCCAACTCAATTATCAAGTTTGCAGATGACACAACAGTAGTAGGCTTGATTACCAACAACGACGAGAGCCTACAAGGAGGTGGTGAGGGCCCTCGGAGTGTGGTGTCAGGAAAATAACCTCACACTCAACGTCAACAAAACAAAGGAGATGATGGTGGACTTCAGGAAACAGCAGAGGGAGCACATTGACGGGACAGAAGTGGAGAAGGTGGAAATTAAAGTTCCTCTGCGTACACATCACTGACACATCACTGACAAACTGAAATTGTCCACTCACACAGACAGTGTGGTGAAGGCCCAACAGTGCCTCTTCAACCTCAAGAGGCTAAAGAAATTTGGCTTGTCAAATAAAACCCTCAAACTTTTAGAGATGCACAATTGAGAGCATCCTGTCAGGCTGTATCGCCGCCTGGAATCGCTTGGTATGGCAACTGCACCGCCCACAACCGCAAGGCTCTCCAGAGGGTGGTGAGGTCTGCAGAATGCATCACCGTGGCCAAAACTGCCTGCCTTCCCTCCAGGACACCTACAGCACCCGATGTCACAGGAAGCCAAAAAGATCATCAAGGACAACAACCACCTGAGCCACTGCCTGTTCACCCCGCTATCATCCAGAAGGCGAGGTCAGTACAGGTGCATCAAAGCTGGGCACGAGTCTCTGGTGAAGTAATGTGGTGGCAGCATCATGCTGTGGGGATGTTTTTCAGTGGCAGGGACTGGGAGACTAGTCAGGATCGAGGGAAAGATGAACGGAGCAAAGTAGAGAGATCCTTGATGAAAACCTGCCCCAGAGCGCACAGGACCTCAGACTGGGGGTGAAGGTTCACCTTCCAACAGGACAACGACCCTAAGCACACAGCCAAGACAACGCAGGAGTGGCTTCGGGTCAAGCCTCTGAATGTCCTTGAGTGGCCCAGCCAGAGCCCGGACTTGAACCCGATCTAACATCTCAGGGGAGATCTGAAAATAGCTATGCAGCAACACTCCCCATCCAATCTGACAGAGCTTGAGAGGATCTGCAGAGAAGGTCGACGACATCCGATCCTCGTTTGCTAAGTCAAACGACACCGCTGGTCCTGCTCACACTGCCCTACCCTGTGCTTTGACCTCTTTCTCCCCTCTCTCTCCAGATGAAATCTTGCGTCTTGTGACGGCTGGCCGCCCAACAACCTGCCCGCTTGACCCTATCCCCTCCTCTCTTCTCCAGACCATTTCCGGAGACCTTCTCCCTAACCTCACCTCGCTTATCAACTCATCCTTGACCGCTGGCTACGTTTCTTCCGTCTTCAAGAGAGCGAGAGTTGCACCCCTTCTGAAAAAACCTACACTCGATCCCTCCGATGTCAACAACTACAGACCAGTATCCCTTCTTTCTTTTCTCTCAAACTCTTGAAAGTGCCGTCCTTGGCCAGCTCTCCTGCTATCTCTCTCAGAATGACCTTCTTGATCCAAATCAGTCAGGTTTCAAGACTGGTCATTCAACTGAGACTGCTCTTCTCTGTGTCACGGAGGCTCTCCGCACTGCTAAAGCTAACTCTCTCTCCTCTGCTCTCATCCTTCTAGACCCATCTGCTGCCTTTGATACTGTGAACCATCAGATCCTCCTCTCCACCCTCTCCGAGTTGGGCATCTCCGGCGCGGCCCACGCTTGGATTGCGTCCTACCTGACAGGTCGCTCCTACCAGTTGGCGTGGTGAGAATCTGTCTCCGCACCACGTGCTCTCACCACTGGTGTCCCCCAGGGCTCTGTTCTAGGCCCTCTCCTATTCTCACTATACACCAAGTCACTTGGCTCTGTCATATCCTCACATGGTCTCTCCTATCATTGCTATGCAGACGACACACAATTAATCTTCTCCTTTCCCCCTTCTGATAACCAGGTGGCGAATCGCATCTCTGCATGTCTGGCAGACATATCAGTGTGGATGACGGATCACCACCTCAAGCTGAACCTCGGCAAGACGGAGCTGCTCTTCCTCCCGGGGAAGGACTGCCCGTTCCATGATCTCGCCATCAGGGTTGACAACTCCATTTTTGTCCTCCTCCCAGAGTGCTAAGAACCTTGGCGTGACCCTGGACAACACCCTGTCGTTCTCCACTAACATCAAGGCGGTGACCCGATCCTGTAGGTTCCTGCTCTACAACATTCGCAGAGTACGACCCTGCCTCACACAGGAAGCGGTGCAGGTCCTAATCCAGGCACTTGTCATCTCCCGTCTGGATTACTGCAACTCGCTGTTGGCTGGGCTCCCTGCCTGTGCCATTAAACCCCTACAACTCATCCAGAACGCCGCAGCCCGTCTGGTGTTCAACCTTCCCGAGTTCTCTCACGTCACCCGCTCCTCCGCTCTCTCCACTGGCTTCCAGTTGAAGCTCGCATCCGCTACAAGACCATGGTGCTTGCCTACGGAGCTGTGAGGGGAACGGCACCTCCGTACCTTCAGGCTCTGATCAGGCCCTACACCCAAACAAGGGCACTGCGTTCATCCACCTCTGGCCTGCTCGCCTCCCTACCTCTGCGGAAGCACAGTTCCCGCTCAGCCCAGTCAAAACTGTTCGCTGCTCTGGCACCCCAATGGTGGAACAAGCTCCCTCATGACGCCAGGACAGCGGAGTCAATCACCACCTTCCGGAGACACCTGAAACCCCACCTCTTTAAGGAATACCTGGGATAGGATAAAGTAATCCTTCTAACCCCCCCCCCCCTTAAAAGATTTAGATGCACTATTGTAAAGTGGTTGTTCCACTGGATATCATAAGGTGAATGCACCAATTTGTAAGTCGCTCTGGATAAGAGCGTCTGCTAAATGACTTAAATGTAATGTAAATGTAAATGTAACTCATCTGTGGGGTTGATGAGAGTGGTCTAGTCTATGTGAGTTTCTTTTATACCGAGGTTGTGACAGAGCCCAACCATCTACTGCAATGGGGCGTTTCATTTGTTGCACCTGAACTGAGCTTGGTTGGAAAGAGGAAAGGAGGGGGTGTTGTCGAGGTTGACACCATAACAGAATGTCAAAACACAACCAGACTAATGTGTTGGTGGCTCGGGGGGGTTTCAGCTTTAGTGCAATACAGAGACTGTCAATGTACTTCAGGTCTCAGACAGGGTTAGTAATCACATAACTACCTGGGCAGTGGTTTTATCTTGAGTCAGTCCCAAAATGGCACCCAAATTCCTATATAGTGCACTACTTTTAACCAGAGCCCTATGGGGCATAGGGTGCCATTTGATTTGGGACATAGTTTTTTTGTTGTTGTTGGTCCTCCTACCTGAATATGCAGTTGTCCTGTTCAGACTCACTCAGCCTGAGGGACGGGCTGTTGCAGCAGTATCTATTGTCACACGTTCCACAGCACCACTGGAATGTACCGCAGTCCCGTTTGGCTTGGTAATGTCCGAAGGCATTTAGGTATGCTTCACAGTCTTCTCCAGCTGGGTCGAAAAGAGAAATACATTATTACATTTTTAGTCATTTTAGCAGACGCTCTTATCCAGAGCGACTTACAGTACAGTGCATACATTTTTACATACTGCCCCCCCGTGGGAATCGAACCCACAACCCTGCCGTTGCAAGCGCCATGCTCTACCAACTGAGCTGCAGTGGGACTGGAATGATAGCACATTATTAGGTTGGAGTTGGACACAGCTGGGTAGAAAATACATTAGGTTGGGAGTTGTGTTCGAAAGACACACAGCAAAGACAACAGCAACAACAATATTGACACGTATAGAATAACAGAGATATTGGTGTGGGTGAATGTAGCCTGATGCCAGATACATTTGCGCCATCATTCCACTCCTTGCCATGTCAAAGAGTAGCAAAGTGGCACAAAACAGACTGGAACCCAGGCTGATGATGATGATGGATCTACAAGTTAGTTGACTTTTTAGAAAGTTGAAGATCTGCTTGGAGATGATCTGAAAAAAATGGAGGTTGATGATCTGAAGCCTAAAAATGGAGGTTGATGATCTGAAGCCTAAAAATGGAGGTTGATGCTCATACAGCCACCAGAGCGCACTGTGACGTCATGAGGCGGCGCGCAGAAGAATAGCTGAAGAAACACAAATCAGGGCGCAAAGACAGTTATAAAAACGGGTGATTAAATGCCCTCACAATACGCAAATTTCATCATTTACCATAACACAACCCAGGATGGGGTGAAAGCAATGAGATTATATATATATATATATATACATACATACATACATACATACATACATACATACATACATACATACATACATACATACATACATACATACATACATACATACATACAGTTTGCTCCTATTCACACACACACACACACACAATATGGAAGCAGAATTTTTTCTTATTTTTAGCTAGTTAGTGACAAGCTAACGTAGCATGCATTCCAACCAGCTTAACTACACGTGAGTGGAGCACACAAGCAGTGGATATTGCAAAAATAAGAATGACAGTTAGCCAGCTAGATCATACTTCAGCTAATTCTATATTTCAATCATGTTTGACAGTGACAGAACATATAGTCCAGGGCCCGTAGCATCAAAAAGTGCTGAAACCGTTATGGAGCAGAATAAAAGCGTCATATTTGGTAGAGATGCTTTCTGGGATGCTTTACTTGATATTAGATAATCCAATATGGCCGCCAATAATGAATCACATTATGGAAAGGTGATATTACTGTTGAAGTGTTTTCGTTTATAATAAAAATCTTATGTATTTGTGAGTAGTGGACCAGTCTTCGACAATATGCCGTTATATTTACTAAGTAACCTGCTTACAGTTGCAGAAATAGCCTGGAAACTACTACATGAATCACCTCAACAAAATGTCTTAAAATTAAATAAAAGCAGTTTATATTTTATTTTAAAAAGGTAAAAAAAAACATGTAATCAAGTAAAACAAATTGCCAACACACCCTAGGAGTTACATTATGTAGCTAGGGGTGGCAGGTAGCCTAGAGTGTTTGGCCAGTAACTGAAAGGTTGCTGGATCGAATCCCCGAGCTGATAAGGTAAAAATCTGTCGTTCTGCCCCCTGAACAAGGCAGTTAACCCACTGTTCCCCGGTAGGCCATCATTGTAAATAAGATTGTTGTCTTGCCTACATAAAAGGTTAAATAAAAAAAATTGTGAAGCGCAGGATGACTCATAAACCACAGTCCCCTGTGGTTATATAACAGGACGGGCAGGTTTAGGGAATTATAAATGTATAATTCTTGTGTGATTCATTATCTACAACTACTTTTTTTATTTATTTTTAAAATCGGGTGTTAGTGCCGACTACACCAAACGCGCACGCACACACACCCGCCCGCCCGCCCCATCACTTGCATGTTGATTGTGCCCATACACATGTACAGCTGCAGTGATCGGTAAGCTGCTCTGACAGCTGATGCTTAAAGTTAGTGAGGGAGATATGAGTCTCCAGCTTCAGTGATTTTTGCAGTTCGTTCCAGTCATTGGCAGCAGAGAACTGGAAGGAAAGGCGGCCAATTGAGGAATTGGCTTTGGGGGTGACCAGTGAGATATACCTGCTGGAGCGCGTGCTACGAGTGGGTGTTGCTATGGTGACCAGTGAGCTGAGATAAGGGGGGACTTTACCTAGCAGGGTCTTGTAGATGACCTGGAGCCAGTGGGTTTGGCGACGGATATGAAGCGATTGCCAGCTAACGATCGCCAAAGTCAAGGATCGGTAGGATGGTCAGTTTTACTAGGGTATGTTTGGCAGCATGAGTGAAGGATGCTTTGTTGCGAAATAGGAAGCCGATTCTAGATTTAATTTTGAATTGGAGATGGTTAATGTGGGTCTGGAAGGAGAGTTTACAGTCTAACCAGACACCTAGGTATTTGTAGTTGTCTTCATATGAGCAGCGATTGGTTGAAAAGCATGCATTTACTTTTACTTGTATTTAAGAGCAGTTGGTGGCCACGGAAGGAGAGTTGAATGGCATTGAAGCTCATCTGGAGGGTAGTTAACACAGTGTCCAAAGAAGGGCCAGAAGTATACAGAATGGTGTCGTCTGCATAGAGGTGGATCAGAAAATCACCAGCAGCAAGAGCGACATCATTGATGTATACATACCATAGCACACTGCACAGCTGACTCAAATTATCAACTTATCATCAAGCTTCAAGTGGTATTTATGTATTCATTTGTGATGCTATCTTTGATATGATCTTTCTGTTGTCACATGCATCTATCTATCTATCCAATGTTATATCCTGATTTGTTATCAGGGATACTATATACACTTTAGTAAATCAACAATGACCTGGTGATGCAACAGTCTAATGACGACATCTTCCTACAGACTGCAACTGGAGATTCCGTCAAAACGATTACCTATAGCTACCGTGTAGGGCAGTGAACGGGTGCATTGCTGCGAGTGTTACCAGGGCCATTTGGGACTGCCTCGTGGGGGAATTCAGGCGTGTGTCCTGCATAACTTCATGACGATGGACAGGAGGACCAGAAGGGGACCTGCAGTTCTCAGCCGTGCGCCAGAGGAGAGGTTTGCTACTCTGCAGGATGTTGCCAGGATGGGGTCAACAACGCAGCACCTCCTACTTCTTCGAGGAGGGTGCTGTTACCTGGCAACACCTTGTGTCTACACTACACTATAAAGAAACCAAAATACTCTTTTAAAAAAAAGAGCCACCCACATAATAAGCATTCTTCTATTTACTTAGCTACTAGTGCATTCGGAAAGTATTCAGACTCCTCGACTTTCTCAAAATGTTCTTGTTATGGTACAGCCTTACTCTAAAATGGAATAAATAAAAACATTTCCTCATCCACACACACACACATAATGACAAAACAAAAACAGGTTGACATTGCAAATGTTGAAAAAAATAATGAAATACCTTATTTACATAAGTATTCAGACACTTTATTTTGAACTTGAAATTGAGCTCAGGTGCATCCTGTTTCCACTGATCATCCTTGAGATTTTTCTAACACTTGATTGGAGTCTACCTGTAGTAAATTCAATTGATTTGGACATGATTTGGAAAGACACACACCTGTCTATATAAAGGTCCCACAGTTGACAGTGCATGTCAAAGCAGAAACCAAGCCATGAGGTCGAAGGAATTGTCCGTAGAGCTCCGAGACAGGATTGTGTCGAGGCACAGATCTGGGGAAGGGTACCAAAACATTTCTGCAGAATTGAAGGTCCCCAAGAACACAGTGGCCTCCATCCTTCTGAAATGGAAGAAGTTTGGAACCACCAAGACTCTTCCTAGAGCTGGCCGCCCGGCCAAACTGAGCAATCGGGGGACAAGGGCCTTGGTCACTGACAGAGCCCCAGAGTTCCTCTGTGGAGATGGGAGAACCTTCCAGAAGGACACCCATCTCTGCAGCACTCCACCAATCAAGCCTTTATGGTAGAGTGACCAGACGGAAGCCACTCCTCAGTAAAAGGCACATGACAGCCCGCTTGGAGTTTGCCAAAAGGCACCTAAAAAGACTTCCAGACCATAAGAAACAAGATTATCTGGTCTGATTTAGTGGCTAGGACAGGCAAACCCCATACTATTGTGGAAGACTTCATTCTTCCTGCTGCCGTGGATATGGCTAGGACAATGCTGGGTGAAAAGGCCAAAACAGACAATGTCTTCATCAAACAACACTGTTTCACGATACATCAGTGACATGGCAGGAGATGTTTTGAAACAATTACTGCTTCGCATACAAGCCAGTGAATTTTATGCGTTACAGCTGGATGAGTCAACAGACGTGGCGGGCCTGACACAGCTCCTGGTATATGTCCGTTATGTTTATGGGGGGTCAATTAAGGAAGACATCCTCTTCTGCAAACCACTGGAAACCAGGAAAGGATATTTAAAAAAAGTACTGGACAGCTTTGTGACATCAAACGGACTTTGGTGGTCAAGATGTGTTGGTATCTGTAGTGATGGTGCAAAAGCCATGACAGGGGAGACATAGTGGAGTGGTTACGCGGCACTTGGGTAACTGCAGCATCCACCGAGAGGCTCTTGCTGCCAAGGGAATGCCTGACAGCTTGAAAGACGTTTGACACAACAGAGAAAATGGTTAACTTTGTTAAAGCAAGGTCCCTGAACTAGTGTATTTTCTGCACTACACAATGATATGGGCAGCGAGACCATGTAACACCTTTACAACATACAGAAGTACGCTGGTTATCAAGGGGCAAAGTATTGACACGTTAAAGTTCTTTACTGATTTCTGATCATTTTCACTTGTCTGACCTCTTGCATGATGACGAGTTTCTCACATGACTGGCCCATCTGGGTGATGTTTTTTCTCGCCTGAATGATCTGAATCCAGGATTACAGGGACTCTCTGCAACTATATTCAATGTGTGGGACAAAACTGAGGCTATGATTAAGAAGTTGGAGCTCTTTTCTGTCTGCATGAACAAGGACAACACACAGGTCTTTCCATTATTGTATGATTTTTGTGTTCAAATGAACAAGCGTACGGACAATGTCAAATGTGATATAGCGAAGCACCTGAGTGAGCTGGGTGAGCAATTACGCAGGTACTTTCCTGAAACGGACGACACAAACAACTGGATTCATTATCCCTTTCATGCCCTGCCTCCAGTCCACTTACCGATATCTGAACAAGAGAGCCTCATCGAAATTGCAACAAGCGGTTCTGTGAAAATTGAATTTAAATCAGAAGCCACTGCCAGATATCTGGATTGGGCTGCGCTCAGAGTATCCTGCCTTGGCAAATCATGCTGTTCAGACACTGATGCCCTTTGCAACCACGTACCTATGTGAGAGTGGATTCTCGGCCCTCACTAGCATGAAAACTACATACAGGCACAGACTGTGTGTGGGAAATGATGTAAGACAGACTCTCTCCAATACAACTCAACATTGCAGAGTTTTGTGCATCCTTTCAAGCACACCCTTCTCATTAACCTGTGGTGAGTTACTCACAATTTTTTATCAACAAATAAGGTTTTATATGACAGATGGTTAAATAAAGAGCAAAATGATTGATGATTATTATTATTATTATTATTATTATTATTATTATTATTATTTGTGCCCTGGTCCTATAAGAGCTCTGTCACTTCCCACGAGCCGGGTTGTGACAAAAACTCACACTCATTCTTATGTTAAATAAATGTTTCGTATAGTGTGTGTGTGTGTGTGTGTGTGTGTGTGTGTGGCAGACTTACAATGATGGCAACAAAAAAAAAAAAACATTTGAGAGCGCGCTGACCCTGGTGCTAGAGGGGGTAGGCAGCTGGAGGGTGAATGTTTGAAGGGGTACAGCTGGAGGGTGAATGTTTGAAGGGGTACAGCTGGAGGTTGAATGTTTGCAGGGGTACGGCTGGAGGTTGAATGTTTGAAGGGGTACGGCTGGAGGTTGAATGTTTGAAGGGGTACAGCTGGAGCGTGAATGTTTGAAGGGGTACGGCACTATAAAAAGGTTTGGAACCACTGGTCTAGGTTATATATATATATATATCAGCTGTGTTGGTGAACCCCTTCCACTTCTGAACTGGCTGATACAGAGGGCACAGTATGATCAGAGGTGAGAGGTCACTGTCGGGTCAACAGGAAGTATTATTAAAGAGATGCTTTACATTGAAATACAGATAGAGATGTAGTTAGTCCCAGAGTTAATGATCCCAGGTCAGTTTATATTATACAGGAAGTATTATTAAAGAGATGCTTTACATTGAAATACAGATAGAGATGTAGTTAGTCCCAGGGTTAAATGATCCAAGGTCAGTTTTGCAGAATTAAAAAGACAAGGATTAATCCTGCCATATGACTCTCCGTCTGTCTCTCGTCTGCAGGTATGTTTTGATGCGAGAAGATGTTCCGTCATCATCATCATCATCACTCGCTCTAAGGCCAACTGTGGCCAAAAGGCTGGTTAGGAGACACCGCAAGAGACACTATTACGCAATTGTGATGAATTGAGAGAATATTAAAAGTTTAGTAGCTACTATAATTCATTAATCATACGTCGTCTTCCCTGCTCCTCTGGTCTTAACTCGTTCTGTCTCACACCTCTCTCCCCACCTCCTCTTTCTTACTGTTTTAATAAATGCACACCAGATGCACATTGAATTACTGATTGAACTTGTATTTATTATGGATTTATTATGTATTGACAACACTTGGATAATGAACTTCATTCATTAAAGCGTTTCACATTCTCGACGGGTTGAAATGAAACGTCTCATTTGATGAAATACTACACCTGTTCCCGTGTCCTCAGATCAGCGCAGATGGAAGGAAATGAGAAGGTGTGATGAACCTGTTTTACAGTATTTACATGATGCATAGGAAGTCTAGTGTACTGTTACAAATCAGCCTTTAAACTAGTTAAATCATGTGTTCTAGTCTATGTCCCAGAAGCAGGAGTGGTAAACACTGTTAAAGTGTATCATTGTAATACATACATGGCAAACACACCATCATTCAAAGACTGTAATTCGATACTCCTGATATTGGATACGACTGAGAAAGTTCTGTCTGTCATTCCTGAACCACACCTTTATTTGCCAAGGTAGAGTGATCAGTGAATATATTCAAATGTACAAGCTACAATGTGGGGGATCTCATGCATGGTAATAACTACATGTATATACGACTTGTATCCTTGACACAATAATGTTATATTATAATCTACTCAATCCATAGAGGTTCATAGCTTAGCCGAGGTTCATAGCTTAGCTTCATAGCCTAGCCGAGGTTCATAGCTTAGCTTCATAGCCTAGCCGAGGTTCATAGCTTAGCTTCATAGCCTAGCCGAGGTTCATAGCCTAGGTTCATAGCCTAGGTTCATAGCCTAGGTTCATAGCCTAGGTTCATAGCCGAGGTTCATAGCCGAGCCGAGGTTCATAGCCGAGCCGAGGTTCATAGCCGAGCCGAGGTTCATAGCCGAGCCGAGGTTCATAGCCGAGCCGAGGTTCATAGCCGAGCCGAGGTTCATAGCCGAGCCGAGGTTCATAGCCGAGGTTCATAGCCGAGGTTCATAGCCGAGGTTCATAGCCAGCTAACTAATATTGACATGTAAAAGTAATGTGTGTGTAACAGTTTTTTCTGCAATTTCTTGGGGATTAATGATTAATTGGTGGGAAAAATTTAAAAAACACTGTCAAGAACTAATATTTATACAAACCGTTTTAAGGTCCAAACACAGATGGGCTACATAGCTAGCTACACATCCATAGGCATACAGGTATTTCTATCCTCCAGTAAACAAGAAGAGAGTTAGCTAGCTACGTTACTTCAACTGCATTGCATGGCAAATATCAGCAAGGCAAAGCTTATAGAGAATTGTACTAATTTGCAGTAAATGAATCAGCTAGTCAGATTCTTTACATCCACTGTTTCACAAGACAACAGCCTGGTTTGCTGGTTCCCTAAAACATTCAACATGAATTACAATTTCATACTCAAGTCAAAACGCCCATAAAGCTAGATAGCTAATGTTCGCTAGTCAGTTAGCTTGCTAAATAGCGATTTTTGTAAATTATGCATAATCGTTTGTCTCTACATTAATCTGTCTGGGCTAGGGGGCAGTATTTTCACGGCCAGATGAAAAATGTACCCAATTTAAAACAGGTTACTACTCTGGCCCAGAAACTAGAATATGCATAGTATTAGTATATTTGGATAGAAAACACTCTGACATTTCTAAAACTGTTTGAATGGTGTCTGTGAGTATAACAGAACTCATATGGCAGGCAAAAACCTGAAAAATCCAAGCAGGAAGTGGAAAGTCTGAGAATTGTAGTTCTTCTTTTGATTCTCTATCGAAACTACAGTGTCTGTGGGGGACGTTGCACTTCCTAAGGCTTCCATTGGCTGTCAACAGCCTTCAGAAAGTGGTTTGAGCATTCTCCTGTAACTGGGCAGAGTATAGGAGCTCAGTTTCTGAGTGGACTGCCTGGGGACAAAGGGATTGGATATGCTCGGTCACGCGAGCACGCCGTTCCTTCTTTTTCTCCTTGAATGAATACGCTATTGTCTGGTTGGAATATTATCGCACTTTTACGTTAAAAATACCATAAAGATTGATTTTAAACAGCGTTTGACATGCTTCTAAGTACGGTAATGGAACATTTTGACTTTGTCTCTGGTTCCGCGCTCGCGCGTTATGCCTTTGGATAAGTGATCTGCACGCACGTATTTGGACATAAATATGGATTATTTGGATCAAAAACAACATTTCTTGTGGAAGCAGCAGTCCTGGGAGTGCATTCTGACGAAGATCAGCAAAGGTAAGAGAATATTTCTAATACTAATTCTGAGTTTAGGTTGCCCCGAACTTGGCGGGTGTCTGTATAGCTCGCCGTGATGGCTGAGCTATGTACTCAGAATATTGAAAAATGTGCTTTCTCTGTAAAGCTATTTTGAAATCTGACACAGCGGCTGCATTAAGAAGTAGTGTATCTATAATTCTTTAAATAATTGTTATATATTTTGTCAACGTTTATGATGAGTATTTTTGTAAATTGATGTTCACATTCACCGGACGTTTTGGTGGGAATACATTTTCTGAACATCACGCGCCAATGTAAAATGCTGTTTTTGGATATAAATATGAACTTTATCGAACAAAACATACATGTATTGTGTAACATGATGTCCTAGGATTGTCATCTGATGAAGATCGTCAAAGGTTAGTGCTTCATTTAGCTGTGTTTTGGGTTTTATTGACACATGTCCTTGCTTGGAAAATGGCTGTCATTATTTTTGTCTATGTACTCTCCAAACATAATCTGTTTTGCTTTCGCTGTAAAGCCTTTTTGAAATCGGACAATGTGGTTACATCAAGGAGAAGTGTATCTTTAAAATGGTGTAAAATAGTTGTATGTTTGAGAAAGTTGAATTATGACATTTTGTTGTTTTTGAATTTGCCGCACTGGCTGTGACGCTAGCACCCCACGTAGCCCATAGAAGTGAACTAACATATTCCTCTTAACTGTACATTTTTTGCATGATTTGTTATGACGTTATAATTACTTACATTAGCTTCCATCCTAGTATTTTTGTCGGCCATCTTTGCTTAAGAAAGTCTCCAGCGTTGTATCGCAGACGGTCAAATTAGTCATCGGGACTCGAAAACGATTGCTCATCGCCCAGCGTTCGCAGCTGGTGATTTGCATAAAGTTGGGAAATGCTGAACTTTTTCACTGCCTCCCACGTCACGTTCACACCACCCAATGGTCCTCCACCCACTCCGATTCCCTTCCATTGAAATGAAGCCTAGGCGGGAGGCGGGGGGGGGTGAATGAAGCCTGGGGGGGGACTAAATTATATCCAGGCAGAGCGGTCATCGATGCTCGGCCAATGTGCTCTGCCCATGGAAGCAAGCAGTGGCGTCTTTGTTGACAATCACAGTAGGAAACGTAGCCTGTGTGGTGATACACCAAGACATACCTCCAGCAGGACAAGCTAACATGACCACTCTATGTAGCTAGCTAGCTAGCTGGCTAACACTAGCAGTCACGTTTAACATTAAAAAAATGGTTTTTATTAATAATTTCTGTTACATGTTAATACATTTTTATCCACGCTTGTGTCGTTACGCGTAGTTTTTTTTTTGCACTTCGATAACGTTTGTTTATTTCGTTAATATGGTCACCGGCGGCCATCGCATAGACTGGGCTGTCCCCTTGTGAGAGTCAACTTACACTTGATCAAGGCTTTCGACTCTGTCAATCAGGCCCTGTGTGTAGTTAACCGACCCTCTCTGCCCATTCATCGCCGTTTTACCTGTTGTTGTTGTCTTAGCTGATTAGCGGTTGTTGTCTTATCCGTTGTTGTCTTAGCTAGCTCACCCAATCAACACCTGTGATTGCTTTATGCCTCGCTTTATGTCTCTCTGAAATGTCAATATGCCTTGTATACTGTTGTTTAGGGTAGTTATCATTGTTTTAGTTTACAGTGGAGACACTAGTCCCACTCTACAGGCCTCAGATACCTCCTTTGTCCCACCTCCCACACATGCGGTGACCTCACCCAGTATAACCAGCATGTCCAGAGATGCAACCTCTCTTATCATCACTCAGTGCCTGGGTTTACCTCCACTGTACCCGCACCCCACCATACCCGTCTGCACATTATGCCCTGAATCTATTCTACCATGCCCAGAAATCTGCTCCTTTTATTCTCTGTCCCCAACGCACTAGACGACCAGTTTTGCTTGCCTTTAGCTCACCCTGATCCTACTCCTCCTCTGTTCCTTGGGTGATGTGGAGGTTAACCCAGGCCCTGCATGTCCCCAGGCACCCTCATTTGTTGACTTCTGTGATCGAAAAAGCCTTGGTTTCATGCATGTTAACATCAGAAGCCTCCTCCCTAAGTTTGTTTTACTCACTGCTTTAGCACACTCCGCCAACCCTGATGTCCTAGCCGTGTCTGAATCCTGGCTTAGGAAGACCACCAAAACTTCTGAAATTTCCATCCCCAACTACAACACTTTCCGTCAAGATAGAACTGCCAAAGGGGGAGGAGTTAGCCTGCAAAGTTCTGTCATACTTTCCAGTTCAATGCCCAAACATTCGAGATTCTAATTTTAAAAATGTATCTCTCCAGAAATAAGTCTCTCACTGTTGCCGCCTGTTATAGACCCCTTTCAGCTCCCAGCTGTGCCCTGGACACCATATGTGAATTGATTGCCCCCCATCTATCTTCAGAGTTCGTTCTGTTAGGTGACCTAAACTGGGATATGCTTAACACCCCGGCAGTCCTACAATCTAAGCTAGATGCCCTCAATCTCACACAAATCATCAAGGAACCTACCAGGTATAACCCTATATCCGTAAACATGGGCACCAGAAACAGTGAGGGAAAAAAGCATTTGATCCCCTGCTGATTTTGTACGTTTGCCCACTGACAAAGAAATGATCAGTCTATAATTTTAATGGTAGGTTTATTTGAACAGTGAGAGACAGAATAACAACAACAAAAATCCAGAAAAAAAACGCATGTCAAAAATGTTATAAATTGATTTGCATTTTAATGAAGGAAATAAGTATTTGACCCCCTCTCAATCAGAAAGATTTCTGGCTCCCAGGTAACGAGCTGAGATGAGGAGCACACTCTGAAAGGGAGTGCTCCTAACCACAGCTTGTTACCTGTATAAATGACACCGGTCCACAGAAGCAATCAATCAATCAGATTCCAAACACTCCACCATGGCCAAAACCAAAGAACTCTCCAAGGATGTCAGGGACAAGATTGTAGAGCTACACAAGGCTGGAATGGGCTACAAGACCATCGTCAAGCAGCTTGGTGAGAAGGTGACAACAGTTGGTGTGATTATTCGCAAATGGAAGAAACACAAAAGAACTGTCAATCTCCCTCGGCCTGGGGCTCCATGCAAGATCTCACCTCGTGGAGATGCAATGATCATGAGAACGGTGAGGAATCAGCCCAGAACTACACGGGAGGATCTTGTCAATGATCTCAAGGCAGCTGGGACCATAGTCACCAAGAAAACAATTGGTAACACACTACGCCGTGAAGGACTGAAATCCTGCAGCGCCCGCAAGGTCCCCCTGCTCAAGAAAGTACATATACATGCCCGTCTGAAGTTTGCCAATGAACATCTGAATGATTCAGAGGACAACTGAGTGAAAGTGTTGTGGTCAGATGAGACCAATGCTCTTTGGCATCAACTCAACTCGCCGTGTTTGGAGGAGGAGGAATGCTGCCAATGACCCCAAGAACACCATCCCCACCATCAAACATGGAGTTGGAAACATTATGCTTTGGGAGTGGACAACTTCACCGCATCAAAGGGACGATGGACGGGGCCATGTAACGTCAAATCTTAGGTGAGAACCTCCTTCCCTCAGCCAGGGCATTGAAAATGGGTCGTGGATGGGTATTCCAGCATGACAATGACCCAAAACACACGGCCAAGGCAACAAATGACTGGCTCAAGAAGAAGCACATTAAGGTCCTGGAGTGGCCTAGCCAGTCTCCAGACCTTAATCCCATAGAAAATCTGGAGGGAGCTGAAGGTTCGAGCTGCCAAACGTCAGCCTCGAAACCTTAATGACTTGGAGAAGATCTGCAAAGAGGAGTGGGGCAAAATCCCTCCTAAGATGTGTGCAAACCTGGTGGCCAACTACAAGAAACATCTGGCCTCTGTGATTGCCAACAAGGGTTTTGCCACCAAGTACTAAGTCATGTTTTGCAGAGGGGTCAAATACTTACTTCCCTCATTAAAATGCAAATCAATTTATAACATTTTTGACATGCGTTTTTCGGTTGTTATTCTCTCTCTCACTGTTCAAATAAACCTACCATTAAAATTATAGACTGATCATTTCTTTGTCAGTGGGCAAACGTACAAAATCAGCAGGGGATCAAATACTTTTTTCCCCTCACTGTATTATCCTGAAAAACTTGCCATCACTGCCTCATTGCCTGCATCCGCTATGGGCCCGCGGTCAAACGACCACCCCTCATCACTGTCAAACGCTCCCTAAAACACTTCTGCGAGCAGGCCTTTCTAATCGACCTGGCCCAGGTATCCTGGAAGGATATTGACCTCATCCCGTCAGTCGAGGATGCCTGATCGTTCTTTAAAAAGTAATTTCCTCACCATCTTAAATAAGCATGCCCCATTCAAAAAATGTAGAACCAGGAACAGATATAGCCCTTGGTTCACTCCAGACCTGTCTGCCCTTGACCAGCACAAAAACATCCTGTGGTGTTCTGCAATAGCATTGAATAGTCCCAGCGATATGCAACTGTTCAGGGAAGTCACGAACCAATATACGCAGTCAATCAGGAAAGTAAAGGCTAGCTTTTTCAAGCAGAAATTTGCATCCTGTAGCTCTAACTTCAAAAGGTTTTGGGACACTAAAGTCCATGGAGAACAAGAGCACCTCCTCCCAGCTGCCCACTGCACTGAGGCTAGGTAACAAGGTCACCACCAATAAAAATTTCAACAAGCATTTCTCACGACTGGCCATGCTTTCATCCTGGCTACCCCAGCCCCGGCCAACAGCTCCACCCCCCCCAGCTACTTGCCCGAGCCTCCCCAGCTTCTCCTTCACCCAAATCCAGATTGCAGATGTTCTGAAAGAGCTGCAAAATCTGGACCCGTACAAATCAGCTGGGCTAGACAACCTGGACCCTCTCTTTCTAAAACGATCCGCCGCCATTGTTGCAACCCCTATTACCAGTCTGTTCTCTCGTATCGTCTGAGATCCCTAAAGATTGGAAAGCTACCGCGGAACTGTTATAGACCTATATCCATCCTGCCTAAGCAGATCACTGACCATTTCGAATCCCACCGTACCTTCTCCGCTGTGCAATCTGGTTTCAGAGCTGGTCACGGGTGCACCTCAGCCAAGCTCAAGGTTCTAAACGATATAACCGCCATCGATAAAAGACAGTACTGTGCAGCCGTCTTCATCGACATGGCCAAGGCTTTTGACTCTCTTAATCACTATATTCTTATTGGGAGACTCAACAGCCTTGGTTTCTCAAATGACTGCCTCGTCTGGTTCACCAACTACTTCTCTGATAGAGTTCAGTGTGTCAAATCGGAGGGCCTGTTGTCCGGACCTCTGGCAGTCTCTATGGGGGTGCCACAGGGTTCAATTCTTGGGCCAACTCTTTTCTCTGTATACATCAATGATGTCGCTCTTGCTGCTGGTGAGTCTCTGATCCACCTCTACGCGGACGACACCATTCTGTATACATCTGGCCCTTCTTTGGAAACTGTGTTAACTAACCTCCAAACGAGCTTCAATGCCATACAACTCTCCTTCCGTGGCCTCCAACTGCTCTTAAATGCTAGTAAAACTAAATGCATGCTCTTCAACCGTTCGCTGCCGCACCCGCCCACACGTCTAGCATCACTACCCTGGACGGTTCTGACCTAGAATATGGACAACTACAAATACCTAGGTGTCTGGCTAGACTGTAAACTCTCCTTCCAGACTCATATTAAACATCTCCAATCCAAAATCAAATCTAGAATCGGCTTCCCATTTCGCAACAAAGCCTCCTTCACTCGTGCTGCCAAACATACCCTCGTAAAACTGACTATCCTACCGATCCTTGACTTTGGCGATGTCATTTACAAAATAGCCTCCAACAGTCTACTCAGCAAATTGGATGCAGTCTATCACAGTGTCATCCGTTTTGTCACCAAAGCCCCATATACTACCCACCACTGCGACCTGTATGCTCTCGTTGGCTGGTCCTCGCCAAACCCACTGGCTCCAGGTCATCTATACGTCTTTGCTAGGTAAAGCTACGCCTTATCTCAGCTCACTGGTCACCCCCAAAGCCAACACCTCCTTTGGCCGCCTTTCCTTCCAGTTCTCTGCTGCCAATGACTGGAACGAATTGCAAAAAAAAAATATATAATATAATATAATATACATACATACATACATACATACATACATACATACATACATACATATATACACACACACACACATATATATATATACACACACACATATATATATATATACACACATACATATACATACATACATACATACATACATACATACATACATACATACATACATACATACACACATATATATACATATATATTTTTTTAAATCACTGAAGTTGGAGACTTATACCTCCCTCACTAACTTTAAGCATCAGCTGTCAGAGCAGCTTACCGATCACAATATTTGCTTTTGTTTTTTTACACGCCAGTATTTGTACTTGCACCTCCTCATCTGCACATATCAGTGTAAATTGCTAAATTGTAATTACTTCGCAACTATGGCCTATTTATTGCCTTACCTCATTTGCACACTCTGTATATAGATGTTTCTACTGTATTATTGACTATGTTTGTTTTACTCCATGTGTAACTCTGTGTTGTTGTATGTGTCGAACTGCTTTGCTTTATCTTGGCCAGGTCGCAATTGTAAATGAGAACTTGTTCTCAACTAGCCTACCTAGTTAAATAAAGGACTTGTTCTCAACTAGCCTACCTAGTTAAATAAAGGGGAAATATTTTTGTTGTTGTTAAATCTGAAAATGTGGTCGGAGTTGCCAGCTGGATGGTGTGACGCAAAATGCGGAGCCTCGCAGGCTCTATGGACGATACCGCGTCGCTTTGCGCCTCTCAACATGTTTAACAATGCGGAGGACTGAGCATTCACATGACTGGTTGACGGTAGGTGAAAGATGGAGCTCCTGTATAAAAAACACACAAAAACTCACTTCCTTGGCAACAACTCTGCCATGTCCAGGATAAGAAGCACAGGAAGTATGAATCTCCTGACTTCTGCAGAGGCCATATCACCGTAAATACAGCATATCACCGTAAATACAGCATATCACCGTAAATACAGCATATCACCGTAAATACAGCATATCACCGTAAATACTGCATATCACCGTAAATACTGCATATCACCGTAAATACAGCATATCACCGTAAATACAGCATATCACCGTAAATACAGCATATCACCGTAAATACTGCATATCACCGTAAATACTGCATATCACCGTAAATACAGCATATCACCGTAAATACAGCATATCACCGTAAATACAGCATATCACCGTAAATACAGCATATCACCGTAAATACAGCATATCACCGTAAATACTGCATATCACCGTAAATACTGCATATCACCGTAAATACTGCATATCACCGTAAATACTGCATATCACCGTAAATACTGCATATCACCGTAAATACTGCATGGCCCAATGCAGAGCTCAGATTTACCACAACTTCTGCACTGGGCGACATACCACTGGATGTCTGAAACACGCTTTAGTTAGAAAGGCAAAGTCATGCTATAACTAGTCATAGAAACATGTAGCTAGCAACAGACATGAGCATGTTAGACAGACAGACAGACAGGCAGGCAGGCAGGCAGGCAGACAGGCAGACACAGAGAGACAGACTCGCCCCACCTCAAGACATTGAGCAATGCAAACAGCAGATGATGTCATTTCACTTAGTTAGCTAGGCTAGCTCTGGAAATAATACAAACAAAACCAAACTTAACAAATAACCAGACTGATATAAAAAGTTGGAACAGAGGGAGAAAAAAAGGTTTGTTCGTTATAAGATGACCAAACTCACCTGTCACGAAGGGGATCAGAGTCCCACACAAAATGACAGTAAGAAGGGACAGACTTTTCGCCATGGCTCCGTTAAATGCAGACGGTAACACGGCCCCCCACCACCGGGTACAACAGCTACTTTCTATGTCCCTACCAAAAATACTAAACCAACTAATGATGGGAGATTGATGCAAGTATTCAACGCATACTACTAATCCGAAACGATCTACAGATGGCGGTTTTTGGAAATACCAACAAGATATTTGTCTCTCCGCCCAACAATGGGAGTTGTTGTCCACAAAAGCGGTACCGCAGGCTGTCTAGCTCCCTCCCTCCCTTATCCTTCTTCTTCCTTAATAAACTTTTATGGCACACTACACCTATTGGTGTTTTGTCTCCACCTAGTGTACAGACTCTTTGATTATTACGGTGGTCCACAAACACATTCTAGATGTCCATGACGCCACTTACTATCAGCCCAAAACATTTAAAACACAATAAAAATAAACAAAAACAAAACGCAATGTACTCATTATTCAGATCCCTACAGGCTTTGGGGCCTGAGAATGAAGAGTAACAGTATTCATTGCAATGTTTTGATAGTGAATTCCTGGAAACCCCCAAAACACTTTTTCAGCCACAGATACTATAATGTCCAGTTTCTTGGACTTGTTGTTTTGTTTGTGCAGTACAATGAATCACATGTGTGATAAATACCGTAAAATCCACCTTCTTCACACTCAGACTATTGGATATGCCAACTGCCAGAATAGCTAGTAAAGTTTTTCAATAGGATCTGTCCATAAGGGAAGTCTGACCTTTTTCAACAGTCTGACTGTGAACATCTGACCTTTTTCAACAGTCTGACTGTGAACATCTGACCTTTTAAAACAACTGTTGATGCAATGTGGGGGAACAAACTGGGTGGAGGAGATTAATCATAAACCCAAATTGAGAACCTTTTGTTTGATTAAGGGTGAATTCGTATGTGAGATATATATTATGTATAACCGAACTAAAAGGAAGAGATCGCTATGTGCACAGATCAGATCAGGGATATTGTCTCTGCGTATTGAAACAGGTCAGATCAGAGATATTGCCTCTGCGTATTGAAACAGGTCAGATCAGGGATATTGCCTCTGCGTATTGAAACAGGTCAGATCAGGGATATTGCCTCTGTGTATTGAAACAGGTCAAATCAGGGATATTGTCTCTGTGTATTGAAACAGGTCAGATCAGGGATATTGCCTCTGCGTATTGAAACAGGTCAGATCAGGGATATTGCCTCTGCATATTGAAACAGGTCAGATCAGGGATATTGCCTCTGTGCATTGAAACAGGTCAGATCAGGGATATTGCCTCTGCGTATTGAAACAGGTCAGATCAGGGATATTGTCTCTGCGAATTGAAACAGGTCAGATCAGGGATATTGCCTCTGCGTATTGAAACAGGTCAGATCAGGGATATTGCCTCTGTGTATTGAAACAGGTCAGATCAGGGATATTGCCTCTGTTTATTGAAACAGGTCAGATCAGGGATATTGCCTCTGTGTATTGAAACAGGTCAGATCAGGGATATTGTCTCTGTGTATTGAAACAGGTCAGATCAGGGATATTGCCTCTGCGTATTGAAACAGGTCAGATCAGGGATATTGTCTCTGTGTATTGAAACAGGTCAGATCAGGGATATTGCCTCTGTGTATTGAAACAGGTCAGATCAGGGATATTGCCTCTGCGTATTGAAACAGGTCAGATCAGGGATATTGTCTCTGCGTATTGAAACAGGTCAGATCAGGGATATTGCCTCTGTGTATTGAAACAGGTAAGATCAGGGATATTGTCTCTGTGTATTGAAACAGGTCAGATCAGGGATGTTGCCTCTGCGTATTGAAACAGGTCAGATCAGGGATATTGCCTCTGTTTATTGAAACAGGTCAGATCAGGGATATTGTCCCTGCGTATTGAAACAGGTCAGATCAGGGATATTGCCTCTGCGTATTGAAACAGGTCAGATCAGGGATATTGCCTCTGTGTATTGAAACAGGTAAGATTAGGGATATTGTCTCTGTGTATTGAAACAGGTCAGATCAGGGATGTTGCCTCTGCGTATTGAAACAGGTCAGATCAGGGATATTGCCTCTGTTTATTGAAACAGGTCAGATCAGGGATATTGCCTCTGTTTATTGAAACAGGTCAGATCAGGGATATTGTCCCTGCGTATTGAAACAGGTCAGATCAGGGATATTGCCTCTGCGTATTGAAACAGGTCAGATCAGGGATATTGCCTCTGTGTATTGAAACAGGTAAGATCAGGGATATTGTCTCTGTGTATTGAAACAGGTCAGATCAGGGATGTTGCCTCTGCGTATTGAAACAGGTCAGATCAGGGATATTGCCTCTGTTTATTGAAACAGGGCAGATCAGGGATATTGCCTCTGTGTATTTAAACAGGTCAGATCAGGGATATTGCCTCTGCGTATTGAAACAGGTCAGATCAGAGATATTGCCTCTGCGTATTGAAACAGGTCAGATCAGGGATATTGCCTCTGCGTATTGAAACAGGTCAGATCAGGGATATTGCCTCTGTGTATTGAAACAGGTCAATTCAGGGATATTGTCTCTGTGTATTGAAACAGGTCAGATCAGGGATATTGCCTCTGCGTATTGAAACAGGTCAGATCAGGGATATTGCCTCTGCATATTGAAACAGGTCAGATCAGGGATATTGCCTCTGTGTATTGAAACAGGTCAGATCAGGGATATTGCCTCTGCGTATTGAAACAGGTCAGATCAGGGATATTGTCTCTGCGTATTGAAACAGGTCAGATCAGGGATATTGCCTCTGCGTATTGAAACAGGTCAGATCAGGGATATTGCCTCTGTGTATTGAAACAGGTCAGATCAGGGATATTGCCTCTGTTTATTGAAACAGGTCAGATCAGGGATATTGCCTCTGTGTATTGAAACAGGTCAGATCAGGGATATTGTCTCTGTGTATTGAAACAGGTCAGATCAGGGATATTGCCTCTGCGTATTGAAACAGGTCAGATCAGGGATATTGTCTCTGTGTATTGAAACAGGTCAGATCAGGGATATTGCCTCTGTGTATTGAAACAGGTCAGATCAGGGATATTGCCTCTGCGTATTGAAACAGGTCAGATCAGGGATATTGTCTCTGCGTATTGAAACAGGTCAGATCAGGGATATTGCCTCTGTGTATTGAAACAGGTAAGATCAGGGATATTGTCTCTGTGTATTGAAACAGGTCAGATCAGGGATGTTGCCTCTGCGTATTGAAACAGGTCAGATCAGGGATATTGCCTCTGTTTATTGAAACAGGTCAGATCAGGGATATTGTCCCTGCGTATTGAAACAGGTCAGATCAGGGATATTGCCTCTGCGTATTGAAACAGGTCAGATCAGGGATATTGCCTCTGTGTATTGAAACAGGTCAGATTAGGGATATTGTCTCTGTGTATTGAAACAGGTCAGATCAGGGATGTTGCCTCTGCGTATTGAAACAGGTCAGATCAGGGATATTGCCTCTGTTTATTGAAACAGGTCAGATCAGGGATATTGCCTCTGTTTATTGAAACAGGTCAAATCAGGGATATTGTCCCTGCGTATTGAAACAGGTCAGATCAGGGATATTGCCTCTGCGTATTGAAACAGGTCAGATCAGGGATATTGCCTCTGTGTATTGAAACAGGTCAGATCAGGGATATTGTCTCTGCGTATTGAAACAGGTCAGATCAGGGATGTTGCCTCTGCGTATTGAAACAGGTCAGATCAGGGATATTGCCTCTGTGTATTGAAACAGGTCAGATCAGGGATATTGTCTCTGCGTATTGAAACAGGTCAGATCAGGGATATTGCCTCTGTGTATTGAAACAGGTCAGATCAGGGATATTGCCTCTGTGTATTGAAACAGGTCAGATCAGGGATATTGCCTCTGCGTATTGAAACAGGTCAGATCAGGGATATTGCCTCTGCGTATTGAAACAGGTCAGATCAGGGATATTGCCTCTGCGTATTGAAACAGGTCAGATCAGGGATATTGTCTCTGCGTATTGAAACAGGTCAGATCAGGGATGTTGCCTCTGTGTATTGAAACAGGTCGGTATTGTGGTGAAACGGAAGGGGAAAGAATATGTAATTATTGTGACCTCGAATAAATAGAGAATGAAACTCATTTGATTCTCTACTCCCTTTTCTACCACAATATACACTTGCTCTTATTGGAGAAAGCACAATTAATCACACCAGATAACCCTGGTATTATGTGGCTGAGTGATGAGGAGACAGACCACCAGATAACCCTGGTATTATGTGGCTGAGTGATGAGGAGACAGACCACCAGATATACCCTGGTATTATGTGGCTGAGTGATGAGGAGACAGACCAACAGATATACCCTGGCATTATGTGGCTGAGCGATGAGGAGACAGACCACCAGATAACCCTGGCATTATGTGGCTGAGCGATGAGGAGACAGACCACCAGATATACCCTGGTATTATGTGGCTGAGTGATGAGGAGACAGACCAACAGATATACCCTGGCATTATGTGGCTGAGCGATGAGGAGACAGACCACCAGATAAACCCTGGCATTATGTGGCTGAGCGATGAGGAGACAGACCACCAGATATACCCTGGTATTATGTGGCTGAGCGATGAGGAGACAGACCACCAGATATACCCTGGTATTATGTGGCTGAGCGATGAGGAGACAGACCACCAGATATACCCTGGTATTATGTGGCTGAGCGATGAGGAGACAGACCACCAGATATACCCTGGCATTATGTGGCTGAGCGATGAGGAGACAGACCACCAGATATACCCTGGCATTATGTGGCTGAGCGATGAGGAGACAGACCACCAGATATACCCTGGTATTATGTGGCTGAGCGATGAGGAGACAGACCACCAGATATACCCTGGCATTATGTGGCTGAGTGATGAGGAGACAGACCACCAGATATACCCTGGTATTATGTGGCTGAGCGATGAGGAGACAGACCACCAGATATACCCTGGTATTATGTGGCTGAGCGATGAGGAGACAGACCACCAGATATACCCTGGTATTATGTGGCTGAGCGATGAGGAGATAGACCACCAGATATACCCTCACATTATGTGGCTGAGCGATGAGGAGACAGACCACCAGATATACCCTCGCATTATGTGGCTGAGCGATGTGGAGACAGACCACCAGATATACCCTGGCATTATGTGGCTGAGCGATGAGGAGACAGACCACCAGATATACCCTGGTATTATGTGGCTGAGCGATGAGGAGACAGACCACCAGATATACCCTGGCATTATTTGGCTGAGTGATGAGGAGACAGACCACCAGATATACCCTGGTATTATGTGGCTGAGCGATGAGGAGACAGACCACCAGATATACCCTGGTATTATGTGGCTGGGCGATGAGGAGACAGACCACCAGATATACCCTGGCATTATGTGGCTGAGCCATGAGGAGACAGACCACCAGATATACCCTGGTATTATGTGGCTGAGTGATGAGGAGACAGACCACCAGATATACCCTGGTATTATGTGGCTGAGCGATGAGGAGACAGACCACCAGATATACCCTGGTATTATGTGGCTGAGCGATGAGGAGACAGACCACCAGATATACCCTGGTATTATGTGGCTGAGCCATGAGGAGACAGACCACCAGATATACCCTGGTATTATGTGGCTGAGCGATGAGGAGACAGACCACCAGATATACCCTGGTATTATGTGGCTGAGCGATGAGGAGACAGACCACCAGATATACCCTGGTATTATGTGGCTGAGCCATGAGGAGACAGACCACCAGATATACCCTGGTATTATGTGGCTGAGCGATGAGGAGACAGACCACCAGATATACCCTGGTATTATGTGGCTGAGCGATGAGGAGACAGACCACCAGATATACCCTGGTATTATGTGGCTGAGCCATGAGGAGACAGACCACCAGATATACCCTGGTATTATGTGGCTGAGCGATGAGGAGACAGACCACCAGATATACCCTGGTATTATGTGGCTGAGCGATGAGGAGAAACTGAAATTGTTTTTTTGTCCATTGGGTATTTCCATTTGCAGAATATTTAGATAAAGGAATGAAAGAAAAAGGGCAACCTATAATTTAATTGTAAAAATATTTATCTTCTATGTGGTAAATGGTATGTGTGTACAGTTGAAGTCAGAAGTTTACATACACCTTAGACAAATACATTAAAACTCAGTTTTTCACAATTCCTGACATTTAATCCTCGTAAAAAAAATCCCTGTTTTAGGTCAGTTAGGATCACCACTTTATTTTAAGAATGTGAAATGTCAGAATTATAGTGTAGAGAGTGATTTATTTCAGCTTTTATTTCTTTCATCACATTCCCAGTGGGTAAGAAGTTAAATACACTCAATTAGTATTTGGTAGCATTGCCTTTAAATTGTTGGACTTGGGTCAAACGTTTCGGGTAGCCTTCCACAAGCTTCCCACAATAAGTCGGGTGAATTTTAGCCTATTCCTCCTTACAGAGCTGGTGTAACTGAGTCAGATTTGTAGGTCTCCTTGCTCACACACACTTTTTCAGTTCTGCCCACAAATTTTCTATGGAGGGGAAAGGAACAGGGAGGGGAAAGGGACAGGGGGGGAGGGGAACAGGGAGGCAGGGGAACAGGGAGGGGAAAGGGACAGGGGGGGGAGGGGAACAGGGAGGGGAAAGGGACAGGGGGGGAAAGGAACAGGGAGGGGAAAGGGACAGGGAGGGGAGGGGAACAGGGAGGGGAGGGGAACAGGGAGGGGAGGGGAACAGGGAGGGGAAAGGGACAGGGAGGGGAGGGGAACAGGGAGGGGAGGGGAACAGGGAGGGGAGGGGAACTGGGAGGGGAAAGGGACATGGAGGGGAGGGGAACAGGGAGGGGAAAGGGACAGGGAGGGGAGGGGAAAGGGAGGGGAGGGGAACAGGGAGGGGAGGGGAACAGGGAGGGGAAAGGGACAGGGAGGGGAAAGGGACAGGGAGGGGAGGGGAACAGGGAGGGGAAAGGGACAGGGAGGGGAGGGGAACAGGGAGGGGAAAGGAACAGGGAGGGGAGGGGGAAGACACCTGTATAAAATCGAGGAAAAGGTGGAGGGCAGGAAGGTCCTCAGGCTGAGAAGGGAGGAAAGTGTATCACAAGGCTGAGACTGAGACACAACAAGGCTCAACAGTACATTGAAATTGGTGGGAAAACATCCGACTGAGAGGTGTGATCGTTGTCAGGAGAAGATGAAGACAGTGGAGCGTGTTCTATTTCAGTGCCAGAAATATGTGAGAGAAAGGGAACGATTGTTATTAGATTTGAGGAATAATTGGGTTGAAGAGCCAGGATTAAGTGAACTGCTGGGGAAATCTTCAGGGGATGTTATGAGATTATTGGGTAGGATTTATACCTTCCCTGTCTCTGGTCCCGTGTAGCTCAGTTGGTAGAGCATGGTGTTTGCAACGCCAGGATTGTGGGTTTGATTCCCACGGGGGACCAGTACGGAGAAAAAAAATTATGAAATGTATGCATTCACTACTGTAAGTCGCTCTGGATAAGAGCGTCTGCTAAATGACTAAAATGTAAATGTAAAAAATGGTCTACACTCCAGGCCAGTTGGTGGCAGTAATGCACCTTAAAGTTGTTTGCCAACTGCCATAAAAAAAACTATCCACAGAAGAAGTGGCAGCTGTAAGTGGTGGTCTTATCATTAATTCCATCTTTAAGTAGTAGATCTGAGCGTATTGCTTTTGAATATTTTACACAAATGTAATAGCTGGAAACAAAGACAGTTCTGCTGACTGCAGGGCTGTCCCCGTGTTTAATGGGCATTTAAACGTGCTTAACATTCAATACACAAGTTCTCTGCAAGATTCAATTTACAGACATCATTTACAGAAAATTGTTGAATGGAAAGATGCTTCACATATCCAGAATATCATTCACCTAATTGATTTGATCAAGTCAAAATAAGGACACGATGCAATGCTGCTATATTGCAGCTCTGCCACTAAAGGGAGCACTTACACAACAAATCACAGTCAAGCTTTTTGTTTCAGCACTTCCCCATCTTCAGTAACACGTTTGACGGTCTCTTAAGTTGACCAACAATGGAAGGTTAAAATTGTGTTTGGTCAATTCAATTTAAACTGTATTACCAAATACAACGTACGACCATTCTCTTTCAAGAAAGTTATTTTATTTCCCAAGACAACAATTACAAAAACATGTATTCGAAACCACAAACTCTAAATGCAGACTTCATAAATGAATGTTTAGCTACACGTAGGCTAATTGTTTATAGAAAAAGAGGATATGAGTGAGTCATACATGTTGATTTTGAAATAAAGGAACATTACCTGGGGGCAAGGGGGGACTGCGGTTTCCACTAGTTACCACAGCCACAACATCTAAATAGTCTATATTGTAAAAAAAAAATCATGAAAACTAAAATGAGCTTTTTGGTCATCATTTAAGGTTAGCAATGTGGTTTAAGGGTAGGTTTACAATCACATTTGGGACTGCAGGTAGCGTTGAGGCAGGTTAGAGCGTTGAGCCAGTAACCGAAAGGTTGTTAGATCGAATCCCCTAGCTGACAAGGTAAAAAAAAATCAGTCGTTCTGCCCCTAAACAAGGCAGTTAGTTAACCCACTGTTCCCCGGTTGGCAGTCATTGTAAATAAGAATTTGTTCTTAACTGACTTGCCTAGTTAAGTGAAGGTGACATTTAAAAACATTGTAAGAAGCGAAATTGAAGAAACAGGCGGAGGGGGGGTAATGACTTTGTGGCTGTGGTAACTAGTGACGGTAGCCTGGACTGTCTGGGATGGGGGGGGTAATGACTTTGTGGCTGTGGTAACTAGTGACGATAGCCTGGACTGTCTGGGATGGGGGGTAATGACTTTGTGGCTGTGGTAACTAGTGACGGTAGCCTGGACTGTCTGGGATGGGGGGTAATGACTTTGTGGCTGTGGTAACTAGTGACGATAGCCTGGACTGTCTGGGATGGGGGGTAATGACTTTGTGGCTGTGGTAACTAGTGACGGTACTGTCTTGGGACGGGGTTATGACGTACACACTCCCATTCTCGCGATATTTAATAGCCGCAGTAGATGTTATAAGCCGGTTGCATATCCCTGTCCTTCCGTTCGTCCTCAGTGCAGGATAACGAAGCATTAGAGTTATATTTACACTGAAACCAGTGTTGAGGTCCTACCAAGTTATCTTTTGATTTCTTTCTTTCTTCGTTCGTGAGAAGGTGACCCGAAACATACCGAGTCTGGTAAGCAAACTAGATATAGACATTCGTCCTTCATTTATTAGGTTTCGTTAGCTAGCATGCCCGGTATGCTAGTTAGTAGGGCTAACCTTGCATGTCTACCCAGAATATTTAGGCTCCGGTCAAATTGTTAACGTTACATCACGGACCGTTGATGTTCGTTTGTTATCCGCAATGAAGTATGTAGTGGATGAATGTATAGAGAAGCGGAAGAATTGAGTTCTGGTCGTCATGGAGAGGGGCTAACCGGGGCCAGTGATTAGCTTGTCAGTGCTAACCGAGCTCCTTCGGCTAACCTTTACCTTTTATAACTGTCACTTTCAATGGGGCGTCCTAAACATACCGTTTAACACAGACTATGCTCAGCTTGCTAGTTAATTTAGCTAACTTATTTATATTTATTTTAAAATAAGAGAAAGAAACCTTTTTTTGCTAAAGTGATTGATTGGGTAACATGCTGACTGGTCCGGGTGCGTCCAACACCATCATGTTAAATGTGTCCATCAAGACACTCGGGTGTATGAAAACTAACTCTGAACCAAACTATATTAATTTGGGGACAGGTCGAGAAGTATTAAACCTGTATGGTAATTCAGCTAGCGACGCAGACGCTCTTTGACGTCCGTGAGAAGTGTTGGTGCGGTGACTGAATAACATGTAACTGTATTTTGCTCAATAAAACGGTGTGGTCAGCATGCGAGTTATGGCATGCGAGTTATGGCATTGAAAATATAAGTGTAGATACTTAACCCAGTAGATATGAAACTTTGTCTTGAATTGATTTACAACTAACTGCTGGTATTTTAGGCTCACTTGACTTAATTTGGCCAGTCAGATCACACATGTAATTTAACTAGATTGTAAAATACTTTTAAATGTCACATGTTTTTTTGTCATCAAAAAGAAAGGAGGACCAAGGCACTCTTCATATAATTGATTAAAATGCCTTTATTAGTATGGCATGTTAAATAGAAACAATGTTTATAAAAAAACGAAAAAACATGACTAAAAACAATTCATATGGACTGGAAGAAGGCAGGACAAACTCATTTTCACTTGTTAAAATTAAAAAATCAGCATGTTTTTGGGCTCATTCGGTAGTTTAGACTTTATTTTTTATTTTAAATCTGCAATATGTAACTTCTTGGGTGACCAGATGAAATTCACACAGATCATTCTCATTGAGTCTAAGAAGCGGTAGATGTGTTCTATGTGCACTATTTCTATTCTTTCCATTTTGTTTTTGCATTACATTAGGTTTTGTACACCAGCTGAAAATACAATATTTTTGGTGTAAAGGGATTCTTTACAATTACATGTCACGCTTGTTCATATTACTTTTATTTAGTTAAATTATAACTTTTTTTTTTAATGGGTATTATCAACTAGATTCAGACATACTATACACCTTTCCAACAAGTCAGTTTGTCAAATTTCTGCCCTGGGTCAACTAAGTGCTGTTATTGTGAAGTGGAATTGTCAAGGATCAATAACGGCTCATCCACAAAGTGGTAGGCCAGGCAAGCTCGCACAATGGGAGCGCCGAGTGATGAAGCGTGTTAAAAATTTTTTTTTAAAAAAATCTGTCCTTGGTTGCAACACTTATTTGAACAACTGCAAGCCAGTCCTAATTGCCCAACATCCGTGCCTGAACTCACTAATGCTCTGGTTTCATTCAGCTACAAATGTTCCAACATCTAGTGGAAAGCCTTCCCAGAAGAGTGGAGGCTGTTATAGCATTGAAGGGGGGGACCAACTCCATATTAATGCGTATAGTTTTGCGATGATGTTTGGCAAGCAGTTGTCCACATGCTTTAGGTCATGGTGTGTGTGCAACGATTTTAGAGTTTAAGTTCATATAAGGAAATCGGTCAATTGAATTAAGTAAATAAGATGTTAACAAATTTGTGTTCAATTAATCACATCGATATTGTATGTAAATCACTGAAACTGGGACATTTCTCTGCTGCTACATGAGCCCTTTGCGCTCTGCTAAAAGACTAACCACAACAAACTTGGGTATACTTCATGAGAAACTGTAGTGGCCATTTATCAACTCTTTGTTTACATTGACTGTAGAGTCATTTAGCAGACTCTCTTATCCAGAGACACTACAGTAGTGAGTCATTTAGCAGACTCTCTGATCCAGAGACACTACAATAGTCAGTCATTTAACACTCTTAACCCTAATTGCTCCTGTATGTGGCTCTGGATAAGAGCCTTGCTCAAGGGCACAATGACCAGTATTTTTTTTTCTTCCCCTAATCAGTTCAGGAATTCAAAAACCAGCGTATTTTCGGTCACTAGTACTGTCTCAACGCTCTGAACCTTCAGGCTACCTGTTGGACAGTTTACGGTAGACGGCCAAAACAAACAATGAAACAACTTTATTTTTGACTGGATAACTTCATCTCTACATAGACAGGAATTGGATCTCATTTGAGTGCTGGCTTGACTGGCATGTGTGTTTGTTTGTGGGCAGTGGCTCTTTTTTAGAGGGCGCCATAAATTTTCTTCGCCATTTGAGTCTGAAATGGACAGCTGCGTCCATCTATACACGCCTGTCAGGTGTGTATAAATTCAACAGTACCAAATCAGATGTTAAGCTTACTTTGACATTGACAATCTGAGGTACAAATTGTGTAATTTCACTCGCTTGTTTGAGGTGAAAATGAGAGCTTGTCTTAAGGTAGTAATGCATATTGTCCCGATTACATTGGGGGGAAATTAGGGCATTCTAAAATTTAATATGCCAAAATAATTAAACATGTCTATTTTGGATGCTGGTATGTTGCCCACTCCCAATCTATTGGAACAATTACATTTTTACTAGTTTTTAAAATTGACTGGTTAAAATACCTGAAACACAATTTAACTGGAGGCTGTATACAGAGCTTCATTAGGGTCAGAACTGCCTGAATGTTTACCCTCCCTACTGGAACAACACGGTCCTAGACGAGGCATGCTTTTGATGTTTCCTTCCTTCCAACTGCAACAGTGTTTCCAAGGAAGGGAGGTTGTTTAGGAAACCTTGGTCTGTGTTCCAAACACCTAACTTGAGGGTGTGTCTTTTAAGTGGACACTTCTGATGACGTTTGACGAGTTTACACTTGCAGGGCGAGGGAGGAAGGAATGCGTTTTAAATGGACTGCCCTTGTCTGGAAATTCGTCACTCGTTTGTCCCGCAATGATTGTTTTCAGCCACCGGTATCTTGTGGGTGCTTTATATGCACTAAAGTCAATTATGATTGCATGTCTACTTACATTAAATATGTTATTTGCCGACTGTATGAAAGCTAGCAAATGAATTCGCTTATGTTAGCCTGCCTAGCTGGAACTTCTAAAGAAGGAAAATGTTTTATTTTAAAATGTTCCAAAAGCTAACCAAACAAAAACATTACTTTTATGAGACGAGACGTGTTTGTGCTGTCATGTGCATTAGTAGCACAATTTCTAATTTATTTATGTTTTTTTTACTTGTAAAGTCTGACTCAAAGGAGATTAAAGCCCCAACGGTATGTTAATTTGGGTCTGACACCAATATACCTGCTGATAGACTGTTTTACAGCAGGGAAGTGAGTCATGTTTCAACACTGAATTCTCATAAATTGCCATCCAAAAGAGTAACTGTCCAATAAGTTATGCTTCAATTGTTGATTTCGTACATAGTGACAAGAAGGACATTATGAGAATGGCCGCTAGTGTTCAGATCACATGACATTCCCCTTTTCATCCTATTTATTATCCGTTATCGGCCGACACAATGTATAGCGCCAATATCGGCCTACAACATGGGTGAATGGCTATATCGGTTGGGCTCTAAATGAAATGTTGTCTAGCCTGGTTGGGCTCTAAAGGAGAGATGTTCTAATCTTCACCTTTGTTTCCCCTCAGGCTTTGAAAATCACTGTGTAAGGATGGAGACTTTAATTCGCCGCTGCCCGTTCCTGTCCCGCGTACCCCAGTCCTTCCTCCAGCAGGCCCGGAAGTCCCTGGTGGTCTATGCCCAGAAATGTCCTGTGATGATGAACCTGGCCTCCAAGCCTCTGGCCCGCTCTCTCTGCTCCTCCTCAGCTAGCTTGCAGAAGACTGAGGACACCGTGACTTCAGCCCAGACACCAGGTAAGTGGAGGGATATCATCTTAGACTGAACCTTGCTGGGTTATGTTGAGGCAGGAATCTTCATGGTGGTCAGATCACATGATCAGGGAAATTCTTGCCCTGAGACATGAGTTTTTAACTTCTATGGCATTACAACAGTCTATAGGAGTACAGCTGGGACTCATGGCAAGAAACTCTTGATTCCAATAACTGACTCGTCAAGCTGTAATTATTTTAATCGTCTGTGTAGTTCCAGGGCAAAAAAACCCAAACGTGCACCCATGGAGATCCCCAGGACAGAGTATGGTGTAGTTTCAATGCTGTGTGTGTTGCTCTTCATCTGCTAACCCTAGTATCTTCTGTCCTTTTTAGGAGCCAATGGGGGCACCACCATCAAGTTGCCTCAAAGCCACCCCATGCCCCTCTCTGGCCAAGCCTCGGGTACCTCAAAGTGCCCCTTCCTGGCAGCTGAGATGGGCCAGAACAGTGGTGTGGTGCGCCAGGCTAGCATCCAGCTGCAGGAGGATGTGCAGGAGGTCCGCACCGTCCAGAAAGGTAAACAAGAGGTTAAACCAGCTGGAGTTATATGCCTTTTAGTACTAATGCAGAAGCATCATAGGCTTTTATTACAGGTTAAGGCTCACAATTTAAACATCTACTTTATTATTCACAGGTACATAACAATAGTCCTAATAACCTGGAGGCTGATATTGTTTGACTAATACAGATGTAGGCCGTTAAAGCCATACAAAATAAATACTAGACATGTTTTCCTTGTCTTTTTCAATGTCCTTCCTCATCGGTGATATTCTGCCTATTACACTGACATTACTGTTCAGGCCATAACAAGAGTTAATTTATATACACTATATGTATTCACAAGTATGTAGACATCCCTTCAAATTAGTGGATTTGGCTATTTCAGCCATACCCGTTGGTGACGGCTATATAAAATCAAGCACGCTGTCATGCAATCTCCATAGACAAACATTGTCAGTAGAATGGCCTTACTGAAGAGATCAGTGACTTTTGAAGTTGCACCGTCCTAGGATGCCACCTTTCCAACAAGTTGTGAAGTGGAAATGTCTAGGAGCAACAACTGCTCTGCCACAAAGTGGTAGGTGCTACAAGCTCACAGAACAGGACCACCGACTACTGTAGCGAGTAAACATCGCTTGTCCTCGTTTGCAACACTCACTGAGTTCTCAACTGTCTCTGGAAGCAAAGTGAGCACAGAACTGTTCGTCGGGAGCTTTATGAAATGGGTTTCCATGTCCGAGCAGGCTAAAATCACCATGGGCAATGCCAAGCGTTGGGTGGAGTGGCGTTAAGCTCGCTGCCATTGGACTCTGGGGCAGTGGAAACACGTTCTCTGGAGTGATGAATCACGCTTCACCATCTGGCAGTCCGATGAACGAATCTGGGTTTGGAGGATGCCAGGAGAACTCTACCTGCCCCAATACATAGTGCAAACTGTCAAGTTTGGTGGAGGAATAATGGTGCTGTTTTTCATGGTTCGGTCTAGGCCCTTTAGTTCCAGTGAAGGGAAATCCTAAAGCTACAGCATGTCATTCTAGATGATTCTGTGCTTCCAACATTGTGGCAAAAGTTGGAAGGCCCTTACCTGTTTCAGCATGACAATGCCCCTGTGCACAAAGCAAGGTCCATACAGAAATGGTTTGCTGAGATCGGTGTGGAAGAACTTGATCAGCCTGCATAGAGCCCCTGACCTCAACCCCATCGAACACTTTTAGGATGAATTTGAACAGCTTTGAGCCAGGCCGAATTGCCCAACATCAGTGCCTGAACTCACTAATACTCTTGTACCTGAATGGAAGCAATGTTCCAACATCTAGTGGAAAGCCTTCCCAGAAGAGTGGAGGCTGTTATAGCAGCAAAGGGGGGGGACCAACTCCATATTAATGCCCATGATTTTAGAATGACGTGTCTAAGGAGCATATACTTTTGGATGGTGTCCACATACTTTTGGTCATGTAGTGTACATCTAGGGTCTAGCCATGACCTGTCTGCCAGATACAGCCCATATAAATAATAAAAATGTAAACTGTCTTCAGTCACTGATAATCACGGTGTGTCTCTCTCGATGTGACCCCAGCCCAGGTCCTTGCCAGCTCCTCTGGTCCGGTCAACACCTCCAATCTGATGAAGAAGCTGCTGAAGCAACGTCCAATCAGGGTTTCCCAACTGCTGCAGGAGAACATGCCCAGCTGTGAGTCACAACACCTGTTCAAACCAAACTTTATTATCCCTGTAGGGAAGTTAATTGTGCAGCCTGAAGCATATAAAGCTGTCTTTTATAGGATTTGTAACTATGTGTCCTGGGAAAAAAGAATTGGTTCATGTTTATGGTTCCTTTTTCAAACAACTATGTTAACCATTCTTGTCAGCGTTAGTCTTTTTATATCGCCTTGCTTGTCCCAAGTGACGTTAAACTTTGAATGTGTTGTGAATGATGTCATGGAGACGTGACATTGCATTAATTTCTTCACGTTCGCAGTCATCAGATCACCATAGATGTAATCATTACCTTTTAATGTGTTTTCCATTTATGGTGATTTTAAAAAGTTTGCAGTGGTTGAACAGAATGTTGTCAGATTTTTGTTCTGGTAATTGACCCAGCTAGTTAGTTAACAAACCACATCTTTGTCTCTGAAAAGTTGCTTTTAGTTGTTACCTGGCTTGTTAGATTGCCATAAATCCTAAATACATTTTAAAGTTTGGATTTTTAGTTGTAAAAAATAGAGCATGTAACGTTTTGATTTTGGACCAAGCAGATGACATGTTAATACGGACTGCTGTTTGTGTTTATACTTTTTTCATAATGACAATATGTTGAATCATTAATTACAGCCAAAGCTGTTAAGTTAAAAGGTGATGTTTTATACTGAGAGGTTGGCAGGACTTTTAAATTGCCCCGATCATAGCTAGGTTGGTTGGCGGAAATAAAAATGGAGGCTTTGTCGTCGGCCATACCGGATATTTCAGTTGTTACGAAATGTTCCCTTTTTACTGAAACAGGAAACTGTCTTTACCTTGTCTTGTAATCATGTTTCCTTCCTCTCCCTGCAGTCTCTAACTTCCACTACGATGAGTTCTTTGAGAGGAAGATTGAGGAGAAGAAGAGTGACCACACGTACCGTGTCTTTAAGACGGTTAACCGGCGGGCCACGGACTTCCCCATGGGTGACGACTACACCGATTCCCTTAGCAACAGGAGAGACGTGTCTGTGTGGTGCTCCAATGATTACCTGGGCATGAGCAGACATCCACGGGTCGTCAACTCCATCACGTAAGTAGCTGGCCAACTGGCGACGAGTGGATAGTTGGATGGATAGGGAGTTTCTAGGGAGTTTTTCCTAGCCACTGTGCTTCTACACCTGCATTGCTTGCTGTTTGGGGTTTTAGGCTGGGTTTCTGTACAGCACTTTGAGATATCAGCTGATGTAAGAAGGGCTTTATAAATACATTTGATTTGCTGGATAGAGAAATGAGGTGAACAGACCGGTGGTTTTGATGGGTGGGTCGTGTTTACTAGAACACACAGTAGGAAAACCCATTTGAAACAAATTACATTTTTCTTTCCCCAGATTAGTAGTAGGTAACCTGTTTTCATTTCAATTTTTTTCTCATGCTGCCTACTGAACACAACCATGGAAACAAGAGGCTTAATTGATCCCTGAGGACAGAACAGACTGTTAGTTTCACTGTCCCCCCCTCCCCCGAGGACCAATCAACTATCCCTTGGCTTATATGTAGATGCCCACAAAGGGCAGTCTGTTAATGGCTCAGTGAAGGTGTGATCTAGTTAATTGGCCTGTTTACCTGGTGGTGTTGACAGATGTTGGGTTGGTTCCAGGGCAGCTGTTGACTTTACCCGCTGTTGTTTTACAGGGAGACGTTGCATAAGCACGGCAGTGGGGCTGGAGGAACCAGGAACATCTCTGGGACCAGTAAGTTCCACGTAGAACTGGAGCAGGAACTAGCAGACCTCCACAGAAAGGACGCTGCGCTCCTCTTCACTTCCTGCTTCGTAGCCAATGACTCCACCTTGTTCACCCTGGCCAAGATGATGCCAGGTAACCACACCCCATTACTCACCTGCTCTAGCACCATAAACTGTTCTTCCAGGTAACAATGGGCTATTTTTTTATTTATTATTTTTTTTTTTTTTTTTTTTTTTTGCATCGCCCAGGTGTGCAGAGTTTGCGCATTTTTAGAGTTGATCTGGTTCATGGTACTGAACAGCCTGTTTATTCCCGTCTCTCTCCAGGCTGTGAGATCTACTCTGATGCAGGGAATCACGCCTCCATGATCCAAGGCATCAGGAACAGCGGAGCCAAGAAGTTCATCTTCCGTCACAATGACCCCGACCATTTGAGAGAGCTGCTGCTGAAGTCAGACCCCTCCTCTCCAAAGATCGTGGCCTTCGAGACGGTCCACTCCATGGATGGTGAGTGGAGTTCTTGTAATGTGTCCTAATAGGGTACCCTATATAGTGCCCTACTTTTGACTGGGGGGCACAGCCCATAGGTCTCTGGTCAAAAGTAGTGCACTATATAGGTTGACATTTGGAACACAAATTTGGTGTTACTTGATGCAGTAGATATTAAATCAGCAATATTTTACTTTTCAATTTTTTTTGGGGGGTTACCTGACCAAATTAACATAGAAATGGTTTATATAGATCTGTCATTCTCATTGAAATCAAAGTCTAAGAAGTGGTAGATCTGTTTTATGTGCACTATTCTATGCTTTCTGTAAAAAAAAAATTTTTTTAATGTATTGTTCACCAGATGAAAATATAATATTTTTTTAATGTGGAAAATGTATTTCATAGTGGTTTAGATGGTACAATGATTCTCTACACTAGACTTGCTTGTTTTGTCATAAACTGAAGGAAAATTGTAGCAGTTTAGGAAAACTGCTAGAATTTTAGCAACCAGGAAATAGCGACATGATTTCTGAGTTTTAAAAAATATATTTTTTTTAATGAGGGGGGGGGGGGGAAATGCACTGACAAACAACTAGAATCATATTGTCCAGAGTTTGTTGACTTAACTAAAACTAATGAAGGCTGAAAAGTGTAAAATATGAACTCAGCAAAAAAATAAACGTCCTTTCACTGCGTTTTATTTTCAGCAAACAGAAAAATATTTATGAACATAAAATTCAACAACTGAGACAAACTGAACAAGTTCCACAGAAATGGAATAATGTGTCCCTGAACAAAGGGGGGTTCAAAAGTAACAGTCAGTATCTGGTGTGGCCACCAGCTGCATTAAGTACTGCAGTGCATTGTTTATGGTTCATTGAACAAGCATGGGGAAACAGTGTTTAAACCCTTTACAATGAAGATCTGGGAAGTTATTTGGATTTGTAAGAATTATCTTTGAAAGACAGGGTCCTGAAAATAAGACGTTTCTTTTTTTGCTGAGTTTATATATATTTTAAGACTAAAACTACCTCTAAAATAGGTTCCAAAATGAACACTGCCCTGTTTATATAATGTTTAGATAATGTTCTTCTATACTATCCAGCCTCTATGAAACGGATTATATGATATTAATCGTTTGTCTCTTAAAGGAGCGTTGTGTCCCACTGTAACCTTGTTTAAAATGCCTCCCGCTGAAATGGTTATATAATACTGTATCTTGTCTTAAAGGAGCGGTGTGTCCTCTGAATGAGTTGTGTGATGTGGCCCATGAGTTCGGAGCCATCACGTTTGTAGACGAGGTCCATGCGGTGGGGCTGTATGGCGCCAGGGGAGGAGGTATCGGGGACCGAGACGGCATCATGCACAAGATGGACATCATCTCTGGAACACTGGGTCAGTACTCAACTAACAAGCAAAATGGCCCCAGGGAATTATGTTTAAACTTTCAAGTTCATTCACTTGGCTTTACAAATCAGGGATGTGATTTGTCCTGAAAAACGAGGAATTCCTGCTTTATCCTGAGTTCAGTTCTATTTGAAACTGCCCTGTCTCCTAGACAACTTCCAGATTTGTCTGTTCCATTCACATCCCTGAACCAGTCTTTGTTTATCTGAAACCCTGAGACGAACCAGATGTCTGGTCTCTAATACAGGAGGTTGAGGTTGTTGCTTAACGCTCCTTGGGGCACTGGAGAAACAGGAACTAGGATCTGTTCACGACCTGTTGCTAGGAGACCACGGTGCTTCTTACATTTCCTCTAAGCCTGGGGACTGCTGAGAGACCAATCATCACACACACACACACACACACTGGGACAATCTGGAGGTGCTTTGTCTGTTGGAATAGAGGCAAGTCAAGATGACCAGACAGAACAGCTGGTGAACATCACGCTGGGCGCTTTCTAAAGGACTAGAATGTCTCCTTTAACATACATTAACGCCTAAAAAAACACAAAGAAAACATGGGTTTAAATTGTTTGTCCTAATTAGTGTTAATGATATGTTCTTCCAGGCAAGGCGTTTGGCTGTGTTGGAGGCTACATCGCCAGTACCGATGCCCTGGTGGACACAGTGCGTAGTTACGCTGCAGGCTTCATATTCACCACGTCTCTACCTCCCATGCTGCTGGCGGGCGCCCGCGAGTCCATCCAGACCCTTAAAGGGGAGGAGGGCCGCGCCCTCAGGAGGAAACACCAGCGTAACGTGAAGCTGCTGAGACAGATGCTCATGGACTCTGGACTGCCGGTCGTCCACTGTCCCTCTCACATCATCCCTGTCAGAGTAAGAATCACTACAACTTAGGGTTCAGCACTATAGCATGAATGAAATTTAAAGGCAATGTTTCCGCTTTCAATGAGACTGCATTCATGGTAAACGCTGCGTATGTCAGCTCAATCAGAAATTACCTTTAAATTTCAGGTGCGCCGAATTAATACAATTAATCCTTTAATCTTCCCAAATGACAAACTGACCAGGTGAATCCAGGTGAAAGCTATGATCCCTTATTGATGTCACCTGTTAAATCCACTTCAATCAGTGTAGATGAAGGGGAGTAGATGGGTTAAAGAAGGAATTTTAAGACTTGAGTCAATTGAGACATGGATTGTGTCTGTGTGCCATTCAGAGGGTGAATGGACAAGACAAAATATTGAAGTGCCTTCGAACAGGGTGTGGTAGTAGGTGCCAGGCACACCGGTTTGTGTCGAACTGCAACGTTGCTGGGTTTTTCACTTTCCACTGTTCCCTGTGTGTCTCAAGAATGGTCCACCACCCAAAGGACATCCAGCCAACTGGACACAAATTTAACTGGGAAGTGTTTGAGTCAACGTGGCCCAGCGTCCCTGTAGGATGATTTCCACCCCTTGTAGAGTCCATGCCCTGAAGAATTGAGGCTGTTCTGAAGGCAAAAGGATGGGGAGACACGTAACTCAATATTCAGAAGGTGTTCTTAATGTTTTGTCCACTCGGTGTAGTTTACCGGCAGGATGCTGCACATGACATGATCATAGCTTAACTAGAGCCTAGAGTTATCCCTGAGCAGAACTCCTGGCCCTGCCCATTCTCACACCTAGAGAGCTCGGTGTTGTCCTCCATCAACCTTGTCACTGTTTATCGACAACCTCAGCCTTATGACACTTTGACCTAAAACACAGTTGTTTATTGATAGACCTCACCCGTGTCACTATGGACGTGGTCCTAAATGGATGGATTGATTTATTGCAGGTGTCCGACGCGGAGAAGAACACGGAGGTCTCTGACATCATGATGAGTCGTTACAACATCTACGTCCAGGCCATCAACTATCCCACGGTCGCCAGGGGGGAGGAGCTTCTACGCATCGCCCCCACGCCACACCACACCCCTCAGATGATGACCTACTTTGTCGGTAAGAGACATGTTCGGTCTAGCTGGCTAGTAAACAGGGACTGACTGCGGTCAATGGTTTCCTCAAACGTTTTTTTTTTTTGTTGTGAACCTTTTTGTCGTTCAGTACTCGGCATAAAACTGAAGGGAATGTTTTGAGGTGGGGGGGTCAAGGGTTCAACTCCCACTTTAACGCCATGTTTATCCAGATATACTTCTGTAGCTGGACAAATAATATTTGTGACAGCGTGAAGACCCCGGTAGTAAAATAATAACTTTATGATTTTGTTTTGTAAAACCTTGTTGGTTTTTCAGTAAGCATATAACTTAAGGAAACATACTGAAATAGCCATGTACATCCTCCTTAAAAAAACAATATTGTCCCCCTCCTTCAGAGAAGCTGGTTCAGACGTGGAAGGAGTCGGGTCTACCTCTGAAGTCCCAATCATCAGCGGAGTGTAACTTCTGCCGGCAGCCGCTTCACTTTGAGCTGATGACCGAGAGAGAACAGTCTTACTTCAGAGGCCTGAGTCACTCCATCTCAGCTCACGCATGATGACACACTACGGAATACACTCAACCCATTCCTCCGTCAGTCATTGGCACTTTTTTGTATTTTTATTCCCTTGCTAGTGCGCTACTGTTTTCACCAGGGGCCATAGGGCTCTCGTCAAAAGTAGCACACTAACAATGGAATAGGGTACCGTTTGTGACGTCATAGAATTTATATCTATATTTGTATTTTATAAGTGTCATAACTTATTATTGAGTATTCCATGTGCACTAGATTGTCGAAATAAATAACTTGAATGTTTCTGTGTTATTGTCACGTTCACTTGGTCACATTAAAGTCGTTTGGTTTGAACATGAAATCCACTCCAATGAGGACGTTTTATAACAGTGTCCTATATACTTAATATTCATGACGGTAGCCAGAGTACCAGTCTTGGTGATTTAGTGCCTACTCCTTGTCACTGAATGTGGAGTTGCCATGACCAACAGATCTGGGATCAGGCTTGCATCATAGATGGCATCCCCAGATACACGCTGAATAGGAAGTAGCCTCTTGACAGTTCTGGGTCCTGACATTACTCTATGGCTGCAATTTAGACAGACAGCCTAACACGGATTCTACACTGTTTTATTTCTCTCCACTGAATGGTCTTTTGACCAGCGGTTGGAACCGGTTCAGTGGACTAAAAACAAAGGGAATTTTTTGAATTAACAGAACCAGGAACAAAAGCAATCAATACTGTTCATTTTAAACGCATGGGAACTGTTTAATAAATCTTTTACACCCCCCAGTCCCACAAAAACAGCCTATGCAAAGCCATCACCCTGTCACTCAAACTTATTCCAATGTCTATCTGACGGCTGAAAATCTTTCCGTATATAGGCTACCTGTCCCTCACCCTCAAGCATAGCCTACAAATGTTTCAAGAGTGATTCAGAAATCAGGGAGATTTTTAATTGGAGAAGACTGGATTCATGTTTTCAATACTAGATAAGGATACTATAGTCATCACGTTTCACATTGGATTTAACTACTAAAAAGTAAGACTTCAGTTTAATTCTGGTGCCACGCTACATACACAAGCTTGTTCACTTGCTAGCTACCTCTGAACCTCTTTGGACCAAAGTTCCTCTGTAGATGCCGCTCCTCCGTAGGTATAATTCAGATAATGCATGCCATAAGATGCCTAGTGCTTCAAGCCTCCTCCACCCTCTCTTGCTCTTTCCTCACCACATAATTACAGTCGCATCTCACGCCTTACAATTGTCTGTCCAATGCATTGGTCAAAAGACCAATTTAGTGGGGAAAAAATATGAATTGGATTGCCTGTCTAAATGCAGCCAATGAACAAAAACAAATTGTGTTTGTCACATGCTTTAAACTGGCGTAGACTAACAGTGAAATGTTTACTGACAGGACCTTTCCAACAATGCAGAGAGAGTTAACAGGTGTAATCAAGGTAAACAGGTAACAATAGCTACACATGGAGTAATAACTCGGCTATATAAAAGGGGTAGCAGTACTGAGTTGATGTGCAGGGGTACGAGGTAATTGATGTAGACATAGAACTGGGAATAAAGTGACACAAACAGCAGCAGTATATGTGATGAGTCCAAGTTAGTGGCGGCAGGTAGCCAAGTGTTAAGAGTTGTTGGGCCAGTAACCGATAGGTTGCTAGATCGAATCCCCGAGCTGATAAAAATCTGTCGTTCTGCCCCTGAACAAGGCAGTTAACCCACTGTTCCTAGGCCATCAGTGTAAATAAGAATTTATTCTTAACTGACTTGCCTAGTTAAATAAAATAGTGCAAAAAGGTTCAATGTAGATAGTCCAGGTAACTATTTAGTAGTGTTATGGCTTGGGGGTAGAAACTGTTCAGGTTCCTAGCAGAGTGAACTGTCTATGACTTGGGTGAGTCTTTGACATTTTTTAGTGCCATCCTCTGACACCACCTGGTATAGAGATCCTGGATGGCAGGGAACTGTCCCAGTGATGTACTGGGTCATCCACACTACGCTCTGTAGCGATGCCAAGTCATACCAGGTGGTGATGCAGCCTGTCAAGATGCTCTCAATGGTGCAGAGGTAGAATATTTTGAGGATCTGAGGGCCCTGCTAAGAGGCGTTATTGTCACCTCTTTACGGCTGTTGGTGTGTTTGGTGTTTCCTTGTCTATAAACTCCCTGTATTACAGAGCCTTTCAGGAAGTATTCATACCCCTTTACTTTTTCCATATTTTGATGTTACAGCCTGAATTCGAGATTTTGTGTCACTGATCTATACACAATAACCCATAATGTCAAAGTGAATTTTTTATTTATTTTTTATTTACAACAAATAAAAAGCTGAAATGTCTTGTCAAGTATTCTACCCCTTTGTTATGGAAAGCCTAAATAAGTTCAGCAGTAAATATTTGCTTAACAAGTCTGATAAATTGAACTCCTGTGTGCAATAATGATGATGAAAAAAATTATGTTAATGATCTCTGTACCGCATACATACAATTATCTGTAAGGTCCTTCAGTCGAGAAGTGAATTTCAAACACAGAATGAACAATAAAAACAGTCAAAAGGCGGCTCTGGGATACTGGCCTTCTAGCAGAGTTGCAAAGAAAAAGCCACATCTCAGACTGACCAATAAAAATAAAAGATTAAGATGGGCAAAAGAACACAGACACTGGACAGAGGAACTCTGCCTAGAAGGCCAGCATCCCGGAGTCGCCTCTTCACTGTTGATGTTGAGACTGGTGTTTTGCGGGTACTATTTAATGAAGCTGCCAGTTGAGGACTTGTGAGGCGTTTCTCAAACTAGACACTCTAATACTTGTCCTCTTGCTCAGTTGTGCACCGGGGCCTCCCACTAATCTTTCTATTCTGGTTAGAGCCAGTTTGGAATGTTCTGTGAAGGGAGTAGTGTTATATGAGATCTTCAGTTTCTTGGCAATTTCTCACATGGAATAGCCTTCATTTCTCAGAACAAGAATAGACTGACTAGTTTCAGAAGAAAGTTCTTTGTTTCTTGGAACAAGAATAGACTGACGAGATTCAGAAGAAAGTTCTTTGCCATTATGAGCCTGTAATCGAAGCCACAAATGCTGATGCTCCAGATACACAGCTCATCTAAAGAAGGCCAGTTTTATTGCTCCTTTACTCAGTACAACAGTTTTCAGCTGTGCTAACATAATTGCAAAAGGGTTTTCTAATGATCAATTAGCCTTTTAAAATGATAAACTTGGATTAACTAACACAACGTGCCATTGGAACACAGGAGTGATGGTTGCTGATAATGGGCCTCTGTACGCCTATGTAGATATTCCATAAAAAATCTGCCGTTTCCAGCTACAATAGTCATTTACAACATTAACAATGTCTACACTGTATTTCTGATCAATTTGATGTTATTTTAATGGACAAAAAATTTGCTTTTCTTTCAAGAACAATGATGTTTCTCAGTGACCCCAAAATTTTGAATGGCAGTGTATATATATATATATAAAAACTCAGCAAAAAAATAAACGTCCTCTCACTGTCAACTGTGTTTATTTTCAGCAAACTTAACATGTGTAAATATTTGTATGAACATAACAAGATTCAACAACTGAGACATAAACTGAACAAGTTCATAAACTGAACAAGTGAAAATCAGAAGTAAAAGTCAATATCTGGTGTGGCCACCAGCTGCATTAAGTACTGTAGGGTATCTCATCATGGACTGCACCAGATTTGCCAGTTCTTGCTATGAGATGTTACCCCACTCTTCCACCAAGGCACCTGCAAGTTCCCGGACATTTCTGGGGGGAATGACCCTATTCCTCATCCAACTTGGGCAGTTGTTGTTGCCATCCTGTACCTGTCCCGCAGGTGTGATGTTCAGGTGTGATGTTCAGATGTACCGATCCTGTGCAGGTGTTGTTACACGTGGTCTGCCACTGCGAGGATGATCAGCTGTCCGTCCTGTCTCCCTGTAGCGCTGTCTTAGGCGTCTCACAGTACGGACATTGCAATTTATTGCCCTGGCCACATCTGCAGTCCTCATAGGCACGTTCACGCAGATGAGCAGGGACCCTGGGCATATTTTTTTTTGTGTTTTTCAGAGTCAGTAGAAAGGCCTCTTTAGTGTCCTACATTTTCATAACTGTGACCTTAATTGCTTACCGTCTGTAAGCTGTTAGTGTCTTAATTGTTTATGGTTCATTGAACTAGCATGGGAAACAGTGTTTAAACCCTTTACAATGAAGAACTGTGAAGTTATTTGGATTTGTGCGAATTATCTTTGAAAGACAGGGTCCTGAAAATGGGACGTTTCTTATTTTGCTAAGTTTATATATATTTTAAGACTAAAACTACCTCTAAAATAGGTTCCAAAATGAACACTGCCCTGTTTATATAATGTTTATATAATGTTCTTCTATACTATCCAACCTCTATGAAACGGATTATATGATATTAATCGTTTGTCTCTTAAAGCGTTGTGTCCCACTGTAACCTTGTTTAAAATGCCTCCCGCTGAAATGGTTATATAATACTGTGTATCTTGTCTTAAAGGAGCGGTGTGTCCTCTGAATGAGTTGTGTGATGTGGCCCATGAGTTTGGAGCCATCACGTTTGTAGACGAGGTCCATGCGGTGGGGCTGTATGGCGCCAGGGGAGGAGGTATCGGGGACCGAGACGGCATCATGCACAAGATGGACATCATCTCTGGAACACTGGGTCAGTACTCAACTAACAAGCAAAATGGCCCCAGGGAATTATGTTTAAACTTTCAAGTTCATTCACTTGGCTTTACAAATCAGGGATGTGATTTGTCCTGAAAAACAAGGAATTCCTGCTTTATCCTGAATTCAGTTCTATTTGAAACTGCCCTGTCTCCTAGACAACTTCCAGATTTGTCTGTTACATTCACATCCCTGAACCAGTCTTTGTTTATCTGAAACCCTGAGACGAACCAGATGTCTGGTCTCTAATACAGGAGGTTGAGGTTGTTGCTTAACGCTCCTTGGGGCACTGGAGAAACAGGAACTAGGATCTGTTCACGACCTGTTGCTAGGAGACCACGGTGCTTCTTACATTTCCTCTAAGCCTGGGGACTGCTGAGAGACCAATCATCACACACACACACACACACACTGGGACACTCTGGAGGTGCTTTGTCTGTTGGAATAGAGGCAAGTCAAGATGACCAGACAGAACAGCTGGTGAACATCACGCTGGGCGCTTTCTAAAGGACTAGAATGTCTCCTTTAACATTAACGCCTAAAAAAAAAAAAAAACACAAAGAAAACATGGGTTTAATTTGTTTGTCCTAATTAGTGTTAATGATGTGTTCTTCCAGGCAAGGCGTTTGGCTGTGTTGGAGGCTACATCGCCAGTACCGATGCCCTGGTGGACACAGTGCGTAGTTACGCTGCAGGCTTCATATTCACCACGTCTCTACCTCCCATGCTGCTGGCGGGCGCCCGCGAGTCCATCCAGACCCTTAAAGGGGAGGAGGGCCGCGCCCTCAGGAGGAAACACCAGCGTAACGTGAAGCTGCTGAGACAGATGCTCATGGACTCTGGACTGCCCGTCGTCAACTGTCCCTCTCACATCATCCCTGTCAGAGTAAGAATCACTACAACTTAGGGTTCAGCACTATAGCGTGAATGAAATTTAAAGGCAATGTTTCCGCTTTCAATGAGACTGCATTCATGGTAAACGCTGCGTATGTCAGCTCAATCAGAAATTACCTTTAAATTTCAGGTGCGCGGAATTAATACAATTAATCCTTTAATCTTCCCAAATGACAAACTGACCAAGGACGTTTTTAAGTGACTTTTTGAATGCTATTGTATGTACAGTATATATACATATATAAAAAAAATTGCCCCACCTGCCCTGAATGACGGGTCGCCACTGATGGCCGCGTTCACACAGACAGCCCAATTCCGACTTCTAATTGGTCTTTTGTCCAATCAGATCATCTCTTTTGCCAATATTTGGCCAAAAAAATCTAAATTGGACTGCCTGTGTAAACGAGTGTATATGCAGAAGAATGAGAGGAGACATAACCCTATCTCTGAGTAGAGAGGAGACCCAGCCCTGTCTCTGAGTAGAGAGGAGACCCAGCCCTGTCTCTGAGTAGAGAGGAGACCCAGCCCTGTCTCTGAGTAGAGAGGAGACCCAGCCATGTCTCTGAGTAGAGAGGACACCCAGCCCTGTCTCTGAGGAGTAGAGAGGAGACCCAGCTCTGTCTCTGAGGAGTAGAGAGGAGACCCAGCCCTGTCTCTGAGGAGTAGAGAGGAGACCCAGCCCTGTCTCTGAGGAGTAGAGAGGAGACCCAGCTCTGTCTCTGAGGAGTAGAGAGGAAACCCAGCTCTGTCTCTGAGGAGTAGAGAGGAGACCCAGCCCTGTCTCTGAGGAGTAGAGAGGAGACCCAGCTCTGTCTCTGAGGAGTAGAGAGGAGACCCAGCTCTGTCTCTGAGTAGAGAGGAGACCCAGCCCTGTCTCTGAGGAGTAGAGAGGAGACCCAGCTCTGTCTCTGAGGAGTAGAGAGGAAACCCAGCTCTGTCTCTGAGGAGTAGAGAGGAGACCCAGCCCTGTCTCTGAGGAGTAGAGAGGAGACCCAGCTCTGTCTCTGAGGAGTAGAGAGGAGACCCAGCTCTGTCTCTGAGTAGAGAGGAGACCCAGCCCAGTCTCTGAGGAGTAGAGAGGAGACCCAGCCCTGTCTCTGAGTAGAGAGGAGACCCAGCCCAGTCTCTGAGGAGTAGAGAGGAGACCCAGCTCTGTCTCTGAGGAGTAGAGAGGAGACCCAGCCCAGTCTCTGAGGAGTAGAGAGGAGACCCAGCCCTGTCTCTGAGGAGTAGAGAGGAGACCCAGCTCTGTCTCTGAGGAGTAGAGAGGAGACCCAGCCCTGTCTCTGAGGAGTAGAGAGGAGACCCAGCCCTGTCTCTGAGGAGTAGAGAGGAGACCCAGCCCTGTCTCTGAGGAGTAGAGAGGAGACCCAGCTCTGTCTCTGAGGAGTAGAGAGGAGACCCAGCTCTGTCTCTGAGGAGTAGAGAGGAGACCCAGCCCAGTCTCTGAGGAGTAGAGAGGAGACCCAGCCCTGTCTCTGAGGAGTAGAGAGGAGACCCAGCCCTGTCTCTGAGGAGTAGAGAGGAGACCCAGCCCTGTCTCTGAGGAGTGGAGAGGAGACCCAGCCCTGTCTCTGAGGAGTAGAGAGGAGACCCAGCCCTGTCTCTGAGGAGTAGAGAGGAGACCCAGCTCTGTCTCTGAGGAGTAGAGAGGAGACCCAGCCCTGTCTCTGAGGAGTAGAGAGGAGACCCAGCTCTGTCCCTGAGGAGTAGAGAGGAGACCCAGCTCTGTCTCTGAGGAGTAGAGAGGAGACCCAGCCCTGTCTCTGAGGAGTAGAGAGGAGACCCAGCTCTGTCTCTGAGGAGTAGAGAGGAGACCCAGCCCTGTCTCTGAGGAGTAGAAAAACTAGGAGGCGACAGGCCCTTCATCTGTAGACAGACTATAGATGAAGGACAGGTCACTCTGACCTTAGTCTTCATAGATGTGGTAAAGAGATCAATGGAATTCTACCAAAACAATGGAAACGCCATGGAAACGCCACATACGAATCCCCCTGTGGATTCGAATCCCCCTCATTTCCCTCAGCAACATTGACCTACATTCAGGCTATTGTTGATATGGGTATTGGTATGGATGTCAACTCTAACACATGTTCATGTCATCGTCACCAATCATCTGCATTACACTTGAAAACGGCATCCACTACCACCAACGAGTTCTATCCGGCTAGCTATGCTACCAGCTTATACGAACAGGAGTCATCCAGTAGCAGACATTTGATCCAAAACCGAAAAGGACAACTTCTAAGTATTATCGTCGGAAGTTTACATACACTTAGGTTGGAGTCATTAAAACTCGTTTTTAAACCACTCCACAGATTCCTTGTTAACAAACTATAGTTTTGGCAAGTCGGTTAGGACATCTACTTTGTGCAAGACACAAGTAATTTTTCCAACAATTGTTTACAGACAGATTATTTCACTTATAATTCACTGTATCACAATTCCAGTGGGTCAGAAGTTTACATACACCAAGTTGACTGTGCCTTTAAACAGCTTGGAAAATTCCTGAAAATGTCATGGTTTTAGAAGCTTCTGATAGGCTAATTGACATCATTTGAGTCAATTGGAGGTGTACCTGTGGATGTATTTCAAGGCCTACCTTCAAACTCAGTGCCTCTTTGCTTGACATCATGGGAAAATCAAAAGAACTCAGCCAAGACCTCAGAAAAATTATTGTAGACCTCCACAAGTCTGGTTCATCCTTGGGAGCAATTTCCAAATGCCTGAAGGTACCACGTTCATCTGTACAAACAATAGTACGCAAGTATAAACACCATGGGACCATGCAGCCTCCATACCGCTCAGGAAGGAGAAGCGTTCTGTCTCCTAGAGATGAACGTACTTTGGTGTGAAAAGTTCAAATCAATCCCAGAACAGCAGCAAAGAACCTTGTGAAGATGCTGGAGGAAACAGGTACAAAAGTATCTATATCCACAGTAAAACAAGTCCTATATCGACATAACCTGAAAGGCCGCTCAGCAAGGAAGAAGCCACTGCTCCAAAACCGCCATAAAAAAGCCAGACTACGGTTTGCAACTGCACATGGGACATAAATCATACTTTTTTGAGAAATGTCCTCTGGTCTGATGAAACAAAAATATAACTGTTTGGTCATAATGACCATCGTTATGTTTGGAGGAAAAATGGTGATGCTTGCAAGCCGAAGAACACCATCCCAACCGTGAAGCACGGGGGAGGCAGCATCATGTTGTGGGGGTGCATTGCTGCAGGAGGGACTGGTGCACTTCACAAAATTGATGGCTCATGAGGCAGGAAAATTATGTGGATATATTGAAGCAACATCTCAAGACATCATTCAGGAAGTTAAAGCTTGGTCGCAAATGGGTCTTCCAAATTAACAATGACCCCAAGCATACTTCCAAAGTTGTGGCAAAATGGCTTAAGGACAACAAAGTCAAGGTATTGGAGTCGCCATCACAAAGCCCTGACCTCAATCCTATAGAAAATGTGTGGGCAGAACTGAAAAAGCGTGTGCGAGCAAGGAGGCCTACAAACCTGACTCAGTTACACCAGCTCTGTCAGGAGGAATGTGCCAAAATTCACCAAACTTATTGTGAGAAGCTTGTGGAAGGCTACCCAAAACGTTTGACCCAAGTTAAACAATTTAAAGGCAATGCTACCAAATACTAATTGAGTGTATGTAAACTTCTGACCCACTGGGAATGTGATGAAAGAAATAAAAGCTGGAATAAATCATTCTATCTACTATTATTCTGACATTTCACATTATTAAATAAAGTGGTGATCCTAACTGACCTAAAACAGGGAATTTCTACTAGGATTAAATGTCAGGAATTGCGAAAAACTGAGTTTAAATGTCTTTGTCTAAGGTGTATGTAAACTTCTGACTTCAACTGTATATCCAAATGTGATTTTAGTAACCAAATTGTGGGCATGTTAGAACAGATAAATCATGATGGATTTGACCACTCCATTTTGTTACATCAGCTTTGTTGAATAGGCACCAAGGACAGCTGCTGTTTTACCACATGCAGGGCTGGGTCTCCTCTCTACACTGAACAAGAAGAGACACAGCTCTGTCTCTGTGGCGTAGAGTAATTACCCAGGCCTTATTCTGACGGTATATAGCTGAAGAACAGGAAACCCCTGATATCTAATATTTTATTTTATTTATTTATTTTTATTTTTTTATTTTACCGTTATTTTACCAGGTAAGTTGACTGAGAACACATTCTCATTTACAGCAACGACCTGGGGAATAGTTTCCGGGGAGAGGAGGGGGATGAATGAGCCAATTGTAAGCTGGGGATGATTAGACAATATGACCCAGATTCAAAATGAAAACATAGTGGTCCAGAATCAACACAACAACCACCTTTACACAACAGCAATATCACACCATAAAAGAAAACAGTTCTCAGTCTGAAATGCAGGGCAGCTTCTTACCTGCGTATCAAAATACAACACAGCCATTGGTGGAGTGTGTTCATAATAACAGAAATGCTGCTTGGCTTGGCAGCTCTACTGTCTCTGAAAGGGCTCCACTACCTGTCTGTCTGTCCTCCACTACCTGTCTGTCTGTCCTGCTCTACCTGTCTGTCTGTCTTTCTGTCCTCCACTACCTGTCTGTCTGTCTGTCTGTCTGTCTGTCTGTCTGTCTGTCTGTCTGTCTGTCTGTCTGTCCTCCTCTACCTGTCTGTCTGTCTTCCACTACCTGTCTGTCTGTCCTCCACTACCTGTCTATCTGTCCTCCACTACCTGTCTGTCTGTCCTCCACTACCTGTCTGTCTGTTTTCCACTACCTGTCTATTTGTCCTCCACTACCTGTCTGTCTGTCCTCCACTACCTGTCTGTCCTCCATTACCTGTCTGTCTGTCCTCCACTACCTGTCTGTCTGTCCTCCACTACCTTGCTCACAAACATAACAGTACGACTGGACTGAACGAACAAGGATATTAACAATACAACCATTTCAGTTGATAAGAAGCTGAATTGGGGTGTTGAAATGTCGAGGAGTACCCCGTGTTGAAATGCAGGGAAGCTCACCAGTCTCAGTTCAAATACTGGATATCTGAAACGTGCTGGTTATAGGGCACACATACACAACAGAGTCAAACCAGGAGTCGGCTTAACTTCCTACATCTCTCATGGTAAACATTGTGTAAGGTTCCTGTATCAAGGTTGCTTCAACATCTCTTAAAACCAAAAACATAAAGGAACTATGTCTTTGTGGAAATACCGGATGTGAAATATAGGTGATTTGGTTGATGTATTGTGAGTGTGATGTGTATGGTTTCAATATAGTTTATTAGTCATATTATTACTAGGTCCTACTGACCTGACAACGGATACTGCTACCTGTAAGCATTCTTCCTCTTCTGGTTGCCTCATTTGGCCTCGGATGTGTCCCCCCATGATATGTAACTATATCTAGACGAGATTAACCTGGCTAGCAACTGTTACCCAAGTATCTAATTGCAAAATAATTCAGTTAGGAACCAGAGGAGAGGGATGGTGAAAGACAAAGAGAGAGAAGAGAGACAGAAACAAGAGAGAAAGACAAGAAATATATAATTACTTGACACATTGGAAAGAAATAAAAAAACAGAGAAGTCTAGAATGCTATTTGGACCTAAACAGAGATTATACAGTGGAAGAAAGGGAAAGGGGGGATACCTAGTCAGTTGGAAAGGGGGGATACCTAGTCAGTTGGAAAGGGGGGGATACCTAGTCAGTTGGAAAGGGGGGATACCTAGTCAGTTGGAAAGGGGGGATACCTAGTCAGTTGGAAAGGGGGATACCTAGTCAGTTGGAAAGGGGGGATACCTAGTCAGTTGGAATGGGAAAGGGGGGGATACCTAGTCAGTTGGAAAGGGGGGATACCTAGTCAGTTGGAATGGGAAAGGGGGGGATACCTAGTCAGTTGGAAAGGGAAAGGGGGGATACCTAGTCAGTTGGAAAGGGAAAGGGGGGGATACCTAGTCAGTTGGAAAGGGGGGTACCTAGTCAGTTGGAAAGGGTGATACCTAGTCAGTTGGAAAGGGAAAGGGGGGATACCTAGTCAGTTGGAAAGGGGGGATACCTAGTCAGTTGGAAAGGGGGGGATACCTAGTCAGTTGGAAAGGGGGGGATACCTAGTCAGTTGGAAAGGGGGATACCTAGTCAGTTGGAAAGGGGGGATACCTAGTCAGTTGGAAAGGGGGGATACCTAGTCAGTTGGAATGGGAAAGGGGGGGATACCTAGTCAGTTGGAAAGGGAAAGGGGGGATACCTAGTCAGTTGGAAAGGGAAAGGGGGGGATACCTAGTCAGTTGGAAAGGGGGGTACCTAGTCAGTTGGAAAGGGTGATACCTAGTCAGTTGGAAAGGGAAAGGGGGGGATACCTAGTCAGTTGGAAAGGGGGGTACCTAGTCAGTTGGAAAGGGGGGATACCTAGTCAGTTGGAAAGGGGGGATACCTAGTCAGTTGGAAAGGGGGGGATACCTAGTCAGTTGGAAAGGGGGGATACCTAGTCAGTTGGAAAGGGGGATACCTAGTCAGTTGGAAAGTGGGATACCTAGTCAGTTGGAAAAGGGGATACCTAGTCAGTTGTACAACTGAATGCATTCAACTGAAATGTGTCTTCTGCATTTAACCTAACCCCTGTTAATGACCCAAACTTAAGGAAAGCTTTGGCAATGTACAGACTCAGTGAGCATAGCCTTGCTATTGAGAAAGGCCGCTGTAGGCTGACCTGACTGTCAATAGAACACAGGCTATGTGCAACACTGCCCACAAAATGAGGTGGAAACTGAGCTGCACTTCCTAACCTCCTGCCAAATGTATGACCATATTAGAGACACATATTTCCCTCAGATTACACAGACACACAAATCTTTTAAAACAAATCCAATCTTGATAAACTCCCATATCTACTGGGTGAAATACCACAGTGTCACTGCGTGTGGCAGAGAAGTCAAGCTCAGGAGAAACAAGCTTGGTGGAACTGGAGTAGTTTAATCAAATAAAACAAACTCCAAAATCAAAGTACAAAAAAAAAAAAAAGAAACATGGGTAAACAAAACCCTGTTACGCACCAAAAATGACAACACACGCAAAACAACAAACAATCTCTGACAAGGACATGAGGGGAAACAGAGGGTTAAATACACAACATGTAATTGATGGGATTGGAACCAGGTGTGTAGGAAGACAAGACAAAACCAATGGAAAATGAAAAACTGATCAATGATGGCTAGAAGACCGGTGACGTCGACCGCCGAGCACCACCCGAACAAGGAGGGGCATCGACGTCGTCAGAAGTGGTGACACACAGTGTGCCATCACAGCAGCAAGATTTGTCACCTGTTATTACAAGAAAAGGGCAACCAGTGAAGAACAAACACCATTGTAAATACAACCCATATTTATTTTCCCTTTCTACTTTAACTATTTGCACATCGTTACAACACTGTATCTATTCTTTTGGAACTTTTGTGAGTGTAATGTTAACTGTTAATTTTTATTGTTTATTTCCTATTTCACTTTCTTTGGCAATGTTAACATACATTTCAGAGAGAGAGAGAGAGAGAGAGAGAGAGAACCCTTAGGAAAATCCGGTTACCAGTCCAACACATTATCCACCAGGCTATCCTGCCGACCCCTGTTATCTAAGATGACCCAGATTCAAAGTGAAAACATAGTGGTCCAGAATCAACACAACAACCACCTTTACACAACAGCAATATCACACCATAAAAGAAAACAGTTCTCAGTCTGAAATGCAGGGCAGCTTCTTACCTGCGTATCAAAATACAACACAGCCATTGGTGGAGTGTGTTCATAATAACAGAAATGCTGCTTGGCTTGGCAGCTCTACTATCTCTGAAAGGGCTCCACTACCTGTCTGTCTGTCCTGCTCTACCTGTCTGTCTGTCATTCAGTCCTCCACTACCTGTCTGTCTGTCTGTCTGTCTGTCTGTCTGTCTGTCTGTCTGTCCTCCTCTACCTGTCTGTCTGTCTTCCACTACCTGTCTGTCTGTCCTCCACTACCTGTCTATCTGTCCTCCACTACCTGTCTGTCTGTCCTCCACTACCTGTCTGTCTGTCTGTCCTCCACTACCAGTCTGTCTGTCCTGCTCTACCTGTCTGTCTGTCTTTCTGTCCTCCACTGTCTGTCTGTCTGTCTGTCTGTCTGTCTGTCTGTCTGTCTGTCTGTCTGTCTGTCTGTCTGTCTGTCCTCCTCTACCTGTCTGTCTGTCCTCCACTACCTGTCTATCTGTCCTCCACTACCTGTCTGTCTGTCCTCCACTACCTGTCTGTCTGTCTGTCCTCCACTACCTGTCTGTCTGTCCTCCACTACCTGTCTGTCTGTCCTCCTCTACCTGTCTGTCTGTCCTCCACTACCTGTATGTCTGTCCTCCTCTACCTGTCTATCTGTCCTCCACTACCTGTCTGTCTGTCCTCCACTACCTGTCTGTCTGTCCTCCACTACCTGTCTATCTGTCCTCCTCTACCTGTCTATCTGTCCTCCACTACCTGTCTGTCTGTCCTCCACTACCTTGCTCACAAACATAACAGTACGACTGGACTGAACGAACAAGGCTATTAACAATACAACCATTTCAGTAGATAAGAAGCTGAATTGGGGTGTTGAAATGTCGAGGAGTACCCGTGTTGAAATGCAGGGAAGCTCACCAGTCTCAATTCAAATACTGGATATCTGAAACGTGCTGGTTATAGGGCACACATACACAACAGAGTCAAACCAGGAGTCGGCTTAACTTCCTACAGCTCTGATGGTTAACATTGTGTAAGGTTCCTGTATCAAGGTTGCTTCAACATGTCTTAAAACCAAAAACATAAAGGAACTATGTCTTTGTGGAAATACCGGATGTGAAATATAGGTGATTTGGTTGATGTATTGTGAGTGTGATGTGTATGGTTTCAATATAGTTTATTAGTCATATTATTACTAGGTCCTACTGACCTGACAACGGATACTGCTACCTGTAAGCATTCTTCCTCTTCTGGTTGCCTCATTTGGCCTCGGATGTGTCCCCCCATGATATGGAACTATATCTAGACGAGATTAACCTGGCTAGCAACTGTTACCCAAGTATCTAATTGCAAAATAATTCAGTTAGGAACCAGAGGAGAGGGATGGTGAAATACAAAGAGAGAGAAGAGAGACAGAAACAAGAGAGAAAGACAAAAAATATATAATTACTTGACACATTGGAAAGAAATTTAAAAAACAGAGCAGTTTACAATGCTATTTGGACCTAAACAGAGATTATACAGTGGAAGAAAGGGAAAGGGGGGGATACCTAGTCAGTTAGAAAGGGAAAGGGGGGGATACCTAGTCAGTTGGAAAGGGAAAGGGGGGATACCTAGTCAGTTGGAAAGGGCGGATACCTAGTCAGTTGGAAAGGGGGGATACCTAGTCAGTTGGAAAGGGAAAGGTGGGATACCTAGTCAGTTGGAAAGGGGGGATACCTAGTCAGTTGGAAAGGGAAAGGGGGGGACACCTAGTCAGTTGGAAAGGGAAAGGGGGGGATACCTAGTCAGTTGGAAAGGGAAAGGGGGATACCTAGTCAGTTGGAAAGGGAAAGGGGGGATACCTAGTCAGTTGGAAAGGGAAAGGGGGGATACCTAGTCAGTTGGAAAGGGAAAGGGGGATACCTAGTCAGTTGGAAAGGGAAAGGGGGGATACCTAGTCAGTTGGAAAGGGAAAGGGGGGGATACCTAGTCAGTTGGAAAGGGAAAGGGGGGGATACCTAGTCAGTTGGAAAGGGAAAGGGGGATACCTAGTCAGTTGGAAAGGGGGGATACCTAGTCAGTTGGAAAGGGGGGATACCTAGTCAGTTGGAAAGGGGGATACCTAGTCAGTTGGAAAGGGGGATACCTAGTCAGTTGGAAAGGGAAAGGGGGGATACCTAGTCAGTTGGAAAGGGAAAGGGGGATACCTAGTCAGTTGGAAAGGGGGGGATACCTAGTCAGTTGGAAAGGGGGATACCTAGTCAGTTGGAAAGGGAAAGGGGGGATACCTAGTCAGTTGGAAAGGGAAAGGGGGATACCTAGTCAGTTGGAAAGGGGGGATACCTAGTCAGTTGGAAAGGGGGATACCTAGTCAGTTGGAAAGGGGGATACCTAGTCAGTTGGAAAGGGGGATACCTAGTCAGTTGGAAAGGGAAAGGGGGGATACCTAGTCAGTTGGAAAGGGAAAGGGGGATACCTAGTCAGTTGGAAAGGGAAAGGGGGATACCTAGTCAGTTGGAAAGGGAAAGGGGGGATACCTAGTCAGTTGGAAAGGGGGGGGATACCTAGTCAGTTGGAAAGGGGGGATACCTAGTCAGTTGGAAAGGGAAAGGGGGGGATACCTAGTCAGTTGGAAAGGGAAAGGGGGGATACCTAGTCAGTTTGAAAGGGAAAGGGGGGATACCTAGTCAGTTGGAAAGGGAAAGGGGGGGATACCTAGTCAGTTGAAAAGGGAAAGGGGGGGATACCTAGTCAGTTGGAAAGGGAAAGGGGGGATACCTAGTCAGTTGGAAAGGGGGATACCTAGTCAGTTGGAAAGGGGGGATACCTAGTCAGTTGGAAAGGGGGGATACCTAGTCAGTTGGAAAGGGGGATACCTAGTCAGTAGGAAAGGGAAAGGGGGGATACCTAGTCAGTTGGAAAGGGGGATACCTAGTCAGTTGGAAAGGGGGGATACCTAGTCAGTGGGAAAGGGGGGATACCTAGTCAGTTGGAAAGGGGGATACCTAGTCAGTAGGAAAGGGAAAGGGGGGATACCTAGTCAGTAGGAAAGGGAAAGGGGGGGATACCTAGTCAGTTGGAAAGGGGGGATACCTAGTCAGTTGGAAAGGGGGGATACCTAGTCAGTTGGAAAGGGGGATACCTAGTCAGTTGGAAAGGGGGGATAACTAGTCAGTTGGAAAGGGGGATACCTAGTCAGTTGGAAAGGGGGATACCTAGTCAGTTGGAAAGGGAAAGGGGGGATACCTAGTCAGTTGGAAAGGGAAAGGGGGATACCTAGTCAGTTGGAAAGGGGGGATACCTAGTCAGTTGGAAAAGGGGGATACCTAGTCAGTTGGAAAGGGAAAGGGGGATACCTAGTCAGTTGGAAAGGGAAAGGGGGGGATACCTAGTCAGTTGGAAAGGGGGGATACCTAGTCAGTTGGAAAGGGGGGATACCTAGTCAGTTGGAAAGGGAAAGGGGGATACCTAGTCAGTTGGAAAGGGAAAGGGGGATACCTAGTCAGTTGGAAAGGGAAAGGGGGGATACCTAGTCAGTTGGAAAGGGAAAGGGGGATACCTAGTCAGTTGGAAAGGGAAAGGGGGATACCTAGTCAGTTGGAAAGGGAAAGGGGGATACCTAGTCAGTTGGAAAGGGGGGATACCTAGTCAGTTGGAAAGGGGGGATACCTAGTCAGTTGGAAAGGGGGATACCTAGTCAGTTGGAAAGGGGGATACCTAGTCAGTAGGAAAGGGGGGATACCTAGTCAGTTGGAAAGGGGGATACCTAGTCAGTTGGAAAGGGGGGGGATACCTAGTCAGTTGGAAAGGGGGATACCTAGTCAGTTGGAAAGGGGGGATACCTAGTCAGTTGGAAAGGGGGGGGATACCTAGTCAGTGGGAAAGGGGGGATACCTAGTCAGTGGGAAAGGGGGGATACCTAGTCAGTTGGAAAGGGGGATACCTAGTCAGTTGGAAAGGGGGATACCTAGTCAGTTGGAAAGGGAAAGGGGGGATACCTAGTCAGTTGGAAAGGGGGGATAGCTAGTCAGTTGGAAAGGGGGGATAGCTAGTCAGTTGGAAAGGGGGGATACCTAGTCAGTTGGAAAGGGGGATACCTAGTCAGCTGGAAAGGGGGATACATAGTCAGTAGGAAAGGGGGGATACCTAGTCAGTTGTAAAGGGGGATATCTAGTCAGTTGGAAAGGGGGGATATCTAGTCAGTTGGAAAGGGGGGATACCTAGTCAGTTGGAAGGGAAAGGGGGATACATAGTCAGTTGGAAAGGGAAAGGGTGGATACCTAGTCAGTTGGAAAGGGAAAGGGGGATACCTAGTCAGTTGGAAAGGGAAGGGGGATACCTAGTCAGTTGGAAAGGGAAAGGGGGGATACCTAGTCAGTTGAAAGGGGGGATACCTAGTCAGTTGGAAAGGGGGGATACCTAGTCAGTTGGAAATGGGGATACCTAGTCAGTTGGAAAGGGGGGATACCTAGTCAGTTGGAAAGGGGGATACCTAGTCAGTGGGAAGGGGGATACCTAGTCAGTGGGCAAGGGGGGATACCTAGTCAGTTGGAAAGGGGGGATACCTAGTCAGTGGGAAAGGGGGATAAATAGTCAGTTGGAAAGGGGGGATACCTAGTCAGTTGGAAAGGGGGGATACCTAGTCAGTTGGAAAGGGGGGATAAATAGTCAGTTGGAAAGGGGGATACCTAGTCAGTTGGAAAGGGGGATAAATAGTCAGTTGGAAAGGGGGGATACCTAGTCAGTTGGAAAGGGGGGATACCTAGTCAGTTGGAAAGGGAAAGGGGGATACCTAGTCAGTTGGAAAGGGGGATACCTAGTCAGTTGGAAAGGGGGATACCTAGTCAGTAGGAAAGGGGGGATACCTAGTCAGTTGGAAAGGGGATACCTAGTCAGTTGTAAAGGGGGGATAACTAGTCAGTTGGAAAGGGAAAGGGGGATAGCTAGTCAGTTGGAAAGGGAAAGGGGGGATACCTAGTCAGTTGGAAAGGGAAGGGGGATAGCTAGTCAGTTGGAAAGGGAAAGGGGGATACCTAGTCAGTTGGAAAGGGGGGATACCTAGTCAGTTGGAATGGGAAAGGGGGATACCTAGTCAGTTGGAAAGGGGGATACCAATTCAGTTGGAAAGGGAAAGGGGGATACCTAGTCAGTTGGAAAGGGGGATACCTAGTCAGTTGGAAAGGGGGATACCTAGTCAGTTGGAAAGGGGGGATACCTAGTCAGTTGGAAAGGGGGGATAGCTAGTCAGTTGGAAAGGGGGGATACCTAGTCAGTTGGAAAGGGGGATACCTAGTCAGTTGGAAAGGGGGGATACCTAGTCAGTTGGAAAGGGGGGATAGCTAGTCAGTTGGAAAGGGGTATACCTAGTCAGTTGGAAAGGGAAAGGGGGATACCTAGTCAGTTGGGAAAGGGGGGATACCTAGTCAGTTGGAAAGGGGGGATACCTAGTCAGTTGGAAGGGAAAGGGGGTACCTAGTCAGTTGGAAAGGGGGGATACCTTGTCAGTTGGAAAGGGGGGATACCTAGTCAGTTGGGAAGGGAAACGGGGATACCTAGTCAGTTGGAAAGGGGGATACCTAGTCAGTTGGAAAGGGAAACGGGGATACCTAGTCAGTTGGAAAGGGGGTTACCTAGTTAGTTGGAAAGGGGGGATACCTAGTCAGTTGGAAAGGGGGTTACCTAGTCAGTTGGAAAGGGGGATACCTAGTCAGTTGGAAAGAAGGGATACCTAGTCAGTTGGAAAGGGGGATACCTAGTCAGTTGGAAAGGGGGATACCTAGTCAGTTGGAAAGGGGGGATACCTAGTCAGTTGGAAAGGGGGATACCTAGTCAGTTGGAAAGGGGGGATACCTAGTCAGTTGGAAAGGGGGGATAGCTAGTCATTTGGAAAGGGGGATACCTAGTCAGTTGGAAAGGGAAAGGGGGATACCTAGTCAGTTGGAAAGGGGGGATACCTAGTCAGTTGGAAAGGGAAAAGGGGGATACCTAGTCAGTTGGAAAGGGGGGATACCTAGTCAGTTGGAAAGGGGGATACCTAGTCAGTTGGAAAGGGGGATACCTAGTCAGTTGGAAAAGGGGGATACCTAGTCAGTTGGAAAGGGGGATACCTAGTCAGTTGGAAAGGGAAAGGGGGAAACCTAGTCAGTTGGAAAGGGAAAGGGGGATACCTAGTCATTTGGAAAGGGAAAGGGGGATACCTAGTCAGTTGGAAAGGGAAAGGGGGATACCTAGTCATTTGGAAAGGGAAAGGGGGATACCTAGTCAGTTGGAAAGGGAAAGGGGGATACCTAGTCAGTTGGAAAGGGAAAGGGGGATACCTAGTCAGTTGGAAAGGGAAAGGGGGATACCTAGTCAGTTGGAAAGGGGGATACCTAGTCAGTTGTACAACTGATTGCATTCAACTGAAACATGTCTTCTGCATTTAACCGAACCCCTGTTAATGACCAAACTTAAGCAAAGCTTTGGCTATGTACAGACTCAGTGAGCATAGCCTTGCTATTGAGAAAGGCCGCTGTAGGCAATTGAGACAGACAGTTACAGAAATACAGACAGACAGACAGACAGACAGACAGACAGACAGACAGACAGACAGACAGACAGACAGACAGACAGACAGACAGACAGACAGACAGACAGACAGACAGACAGACAGTTACAGAAATATGGACAGGCAGAAATTCTCTCTTTCTACATGGGGTCAGGTCTCTCTCTCTTTCTCTATGGGGTCAGGTCTCTCTCTCTTTCTCCATGGGGTCAGGTCTCTCTCTCTTTCTCCATGGGGTCTGGTCTCTCTCTCTCTTTCTCCATGGGGTTAGGTCTCTCTCTCTCATTCTCCATGGGGTCAGGTCTCTCTCTCTCTCTCTCCATGGGATCAGGTCTCTCTCTCTCTCTCCATGGGGTCAGGTCTCTCTCTCTCTCTTCATGGGGTCAGGTCTCTCTCTCTCTTTCTCCATGGGGTCAGGTCTCTCTCTCTCTCTTTCTCCATTAGGTCACGTCTCTCTCTCTCTTTCTCTATGGGGTCAGGTCTCTCTCTCTTTCTCCATGGGGTCAGGTCTCTCTCTCTCTCTCTCTTTCTCTATGGGGTCAGGTCTCTCTCTCTCTCTCTCTAATTCTCCATGGGGTCAGCTCTCTCTCTCTCTCTTTCCATGGGGTGAGGTCTCTCTCTCTTTCTCTATGGGGTCAGTTCTCTCTCTCTCTCTATGCGGTCAGCTCTCTCTCTCTCTTTCTCCATGGGTCAGGTCTCTCTCTCTTTCTGTATGGGGTCAGGTCTCCCTCTCTCTCCATGGGGTCAGGTCTCTCTCTCTTTCTCTATGGGGTCAGGTCTCTCTCTCTTTCTCTATGGGGTCAGGTCTCTCTCTCTTTCTCCATGGGGTCAGGTCTCTCTCTCTTTCTCCATGGGGTCTGGTCTCTCTCTCTCTTTCTCCATGGGGTTAGGTCTCTCTCTCTCATTCTCCATGGGGTCAGGTCTCTCTCTCTCTCTCTCCATGGGATCAGGTCTCTCTCTCTCTCTCCATGGGGTCAGGTCTCTCTCTCTCTCTTCATGGGGTCAGGTCTCTCTCTCTCTTTCTCCATGGGGTCAGGTCTCTCTCTCTCTCTTTCTCCATTAGGTCACGTCTCTCTCTCTCTTTCTCTATGGGGTCAGGTCTCTCTCTCTTTCTCCATGGGGTCAGGTCTCTCTCTCTCTCTCTCTTTCTCTATGGGGTCAGGTCTCTCTCTCTCTCTCTAATTCTCCATGGGGTCAGCTCTCTCTCTCTACTCTTTCCATGGGTGGAGGTCTCTCTCTCTCTCTCTATGGGGTCAGCTCTCTCTCTCTCTCTCTCTATGGGGTCAGCTCTCTCTCTCTCTTTCTCCATGGGTTCAGGTCTCTCTCTCTTTCTGTATGGGTCAGGTCTCCCTCTCTCTCCATGGGGTCAGGTCTCTCTCTCTTTCTCTATGGGTCAGGTCTCTCTCTCTCCATAGGGTCAGGTCTCTCTCTCTTTCTCTATGTGGTCAGGTCTCTCTCTCCATGGGGTCAGGTCTCTCTCTCTTTCTCTATGGGGTCAGGTCTCTCCCTCTTTCTCCATGGGGTCAGGTCTCTCTCTCTCTTTCTGTATGGGGTCAGGTCTCACTCTCTCTTTCTCTATGGGGTCAGGTCTCTCTCTCTTTCTCCATGGGGCCAGGTCTCTCTTTCTGTATGGGGTCAGGTCTCTCTCTCTCTCCATGGGGCCAGGTCACTCTCTCTTTCTCCATGGGTTCAGGTCTCTCTCTCTTTCTCCATGGGGTCAGGTCTCTCTCTCTCTTTCTCCATGGGGTCAGGTCTCTCTCTCTTTCTCCATGGGGTCAGGTCTCTCTCTCTCTTTCTCTATGTGGTCAGGTCTCTCTCTTTTTCACCATGGGGTCAGGTCTCTCTCTCTTTCTCTATGGGGTCAGCTCTCTCTCTCTCTCTCTCTCCATGGGGTCAGCTCTCTCTCTCTCTCTTTCCATGGGGTCAGGTCTCTCTCTCTTTCTCTATGGGTCAGGTCTCTCTTTCTCCATGGGGTCAAGTCTTTCTCTCTTTCTCTATGGGGTCAGGTCTCTCTCTCTTTCTCCATGGGGTCAGGTCTCTCTCTTTTTCTCTATGGGGTCAGCTCTCTCTCTCTCTCTCTCCATGGGGTCAGCTCTCTCTCTCTCTCTCTTTCCATGGGGTCAGGTCTCTCTCTCTTTCTCTATGGGGTCAGTTCTCTCTCTCTCTATGGGGTCAGCTCTCTCTCTCTCTTTCTCCATGGGGTCAGGTCTCTCTTTTTCTCCATGGGGTCAGGTCTCTCTCTCTCTCCATGGGGTCAGGTCTCTCTCTCTCTCTCCATGGGGTCAGGTCTCTCTCTCTCTTTCTCCATGGGGTCAGGTCTCTCTCTCTCTCTTTCTCCATTAGGTCACGTCTCTCTCTCTCTTTCTCTATGGGGTCAGGTCTCACTCTCTCTTTCTCTATGGGGTCAGGTCTCTCTCTCTTTCTCCATGGGGCCAAGTCTCTCTCTCTCTCCATGGGGTCAGGTCTCTCTCTCTCTCTCCATGGGGTCAGGTCTCTCTCTCCTCTTCTCCATGGGGTCAGGTCTCTCTCTCTCTCTTTCTCCATTAGGTCACGTCTTCTCTCTCTTTCTGTATGGGGGTCAGGTCTCACCTCCTCTTCTCTATGGGGTCAGGTCTCTCTCTCTTTCTCATTGGGCCAGTCTCTAGCTCTTTCTGTATGGGGTCAGGTCTCTCTCTCTCTCCATGGGGCCAGGTCACTCTCTCTTTCTCCATGGGGTCAGGTCTCTCTCTCTTTCTCCCTGGGGTCAGGTCTCTCTCTCTCTTTCTCCATGGGGTCAGGTCTCTCTCTCTTTCTCCATGGGTCAGGTCTCTCTCTCTCTTTCTCTATGTGGTCAGGTCTCTCTCTTTTTCACCATGGGGTCAGGTCTCTCTCTCTTTCTCTATGGGGTCAGGTCTCACTCTCTTTCTCTATGTGGTCAGGTCTCTCTCTCTTTTTCTCCATGGGGCCAGGTCTCTCTTTCTCCATGGGGTCAGGTCTTTCTCTCTTTCTCCATGGGGTCAGGTCTCTCTCTCTCTCCATGGGGTCAGGTCTCCTTCTTCTCTATGGGGTCAGCTCTCTCTTCTCTCTCTCTATCTCTC
>NC_042970.1:1291747-1299217 GCF_901001165.1 Salmo trutta | reverse complement strand
TGGGGATAGGTCTCTCTCTCTCTTTCTCCATGGGGTCAGGTCTCTTTCTCTTTCTCCATGGGGTCAGGTCTCTCTCTCTTTCTCTATGGGGTCAGGTCTCTCTCTCTTTCTCTATGGGGTCAGGTCTCTCTCTCTTTCTCTATGGGGTCAGGTCTCTCTCTCTTTCTCCATGGGGTCAGGTCTCTCTTTCTTTCTCCATGGGGTCAGGTCTCTCTCTCTCTATGGGGTCAGGTCTCTCTCTCTTTCTCCATGGGGTCAGGTCTCTCTCTCTTTCTCTATGGGGTCAGGTCTCTCTCTTTCTCCATGGGGTCAGGTCTCTCTCTCTTTCTCTATGGGGTCAGCTCTCTCTCTCTCTCTTTCTCCATGGGGGTCAGCTCTCTCTCTCTCTCTTTCCATGGGGTGAGGTCTCTCTCTCTTTCTCTATTGGGTCAGTTCTCTCTCTCTCTATGGGGTCAGCTCTCTCTCTCTCTTTCTCCATGGGGTCAGGTCTCTCTCTCTTTCTGTATGGGGTCAGGTCTCCCTCTCTCTCCATGGGGTCAGGTCTCTCTCTCTTTCTCTATGGGGTCAGGTCTCTCACTCTCCATAGGGTCAGGTCTCTCTCTCTTTCTCTATGTGGTCAGGTCTCTCTCTCCATGGGTCAGGTCTCTCTCTCTTTCTCCATGGGGTCAGGTCTCTCTCTCTTTCTCTATGGGGTCAGGTCTCTCTCTCTTTCTCTATGGGGTCAGGTCTCTCTCTCTCTTTCTATGGGGTCAGGTCTTTCTCTCTTTCTCTATGGGGTCAGGTCTCTCTCTCTTTCTCTATGGGGTCAGCTCTCTCTCTCTCTCTTTCTCCATGGGGTCAGCTCTCTCTCTCTCTTTCCATGGAATGAGGTCTCTCTCTCTTTCTTTATGGGGTCAGTTCTCTCTCTCTCTCTATGGGGTCAGCTCTCTCTTTCTCTTTCTCCATGGGGTCAGGTCTCTCTCTCTTTCTCTATGGGGTCAGGTCTCTCTCTTTCTCTATTGGGTCAGGTCTCGCTCTTTCTCTATGGGGTCAGGTCTCTCTCTCCATGGGGTCATGTCTCTCTCTCTTTCTGTATGGGGTCAGGTCTCCCTCTCTCTCCATGGGGTCAGGTCTCTCTCTCTTTCTCTATGGGGTCAGGTCTCTCTCTTTCTCCATGGGGTCAGGTCTCTCTCTCTTTCTCTATGGGGTCAGCTCTCTCTCTCTCTCTTTCTCCATGGGGGTCAGCTCTCTCTCTCTCTCTTTCCATGGGGTGAGGTCTCTCTCTCTTTCTCTATTGGGTCAGTTCTCTCTCTCTATGGGGTCAGCTCTCTCTCTCTCTTTCTCCATGGGGTCAGGTCTCTCTCTCTTTCTGTATGGGGTCAGGTCTCCCTCTCTCTCCATGGGGTCAGGTCTCTCTCTCTTTCTCTATGGGGTCAGGTCTCTCACTCTCCATAGGGTCAGGTCTCTCTCTCTTTCTCTATGTGGTCAGGTCTCTCTCTCCATGGGGTCAGGTCTCTCTCTTTCTCCATGGGGTCAGGTCTCTCTCTCTTTCTCTATAGGGTCAGGTCTCTCTCTCTTTCTCTATGGGGTCAGGTCTCTCTCTCTCTTTCTATGGGGTCAGGTCTTTCTCTCTTTCTCTATGGGGTCAGGTCTCTCTCTCTTTCTCTATGGGGTCAGCTCTCTCTCTCTCTCTTTCTCCATGGGGTCAGCTCTCTCTCTCTCTTTCCATGGAATGAGGTCTCTCTCTCTTTCTTTATGGGGTCAGTTCTCTCTCTCTCTCTATGGGGTCAGCTCTCTCTTTCTCTTTCTCCATGGGGTCAGGTCTCTCTCTCTTTCTCTATGGGGTCAGGTCTCTCTCTTTCTCTATTGGGTCAGGTCTCTCTCTTTCTCTATGGGGTCAGGTCTCTCTCTCCATGGGGTCATGTCTCTCTCTCTTTCTGTATGGGGTCAGGTCTCTCTCTCCATGGGGTCATGTCTCTCTCTCTTTCTGTATGGGGTCAGGTCTCCCTCTCTCTCCATGGGGTCAGGTCTCTCTCTCTTTCTCTATGGGGTCAGGTCTCTCTCTTTCTCCATGGGGTCAGGTCTCTCTCTCTCTATGGGGTCAGGTCTCTCTCTTTCTGCATGGGGTCAGGTCTCTCTCTCTTTCTCTATGGGGTCAGGTCTCTCTCTCTTTCTCTATGGGGTCAGGTCTCTCTCTCTTTCTCTATGGGGTCAGGTCTCTCTCTCTTTCTCCATGGGGTCAGGTCTCTCTTTCTTTCTCCATGGGGTCAGGTCTCTCTCTCTCTCTATGGGGTCAGGTCTCTCTCTCTTTCTCTATGGGGTCAGGTCTCTCTCTCTTTCTCCATGGGGTCAGGTCTCTCTCTCTCTCTATGGGGTCAGGTCTCTCTCTCTCCATGGGGATAGGTCTCTCTCTCTCTTTCTCCATGGGGTCAGGTCTCTTTATCTTTCTCCATGGGGTCAGGTCTCTCTCTCTCTCCATGGGGTCAGGTCTCTCTCTCTCTCTCTCTCCATGGGGTCAGGTCTCTCTCTCTCTTTCTCTATGGGGTCAGGTCTCTCTCTCTTTCTCTATGGGGTCAGGTCTCTCTCTCTTTCTCTATGGGGTCAGGTCTCTCTCTCTTTCTCCATGTGGTCAGGTCTCTCTCTCTCTCCATGCGGTCAGGTCTCTCTCTCTCTCCATGGGGTCAGGTCTCTCTCTCTCTTTCTCCATGGGGTCAGGTCTCTCTCTCTCTTTCTCCATGGGGTCAGGTCTCTCACTCTTTATCTATGGGGCAATGTGTCTCTTTCTATATGGGGTCAGGTCTCTCGCTCTTTCTCTCTTTCTCTATGGGGTCAGGTCTCTCTCTCTCTTTCTCTGTGGGGTCTGGTCTCTCGCTCTTTCTCTCTTTCTCTATGGTGTCAGGTCTCTCTCTCTTTCTCTATGGGGTCAGGTCTCTCTCTTTCTCTATGGGGTCAGGTCTCTCTCTCTTTCTCCATGGGGTCAGGTCTCTCTCTCTTTCTCTATGGGGTCAGGTCTCTCTCTCTCTTTCTCTATGGGGTCAGGTCTCTCTCTCTCTTTCTCTATGGGGTCAGGTCTCTCTCTCTGTCTCCATGGGGTCAGGTCTCTCTCTCTTTCTACATGGGGTCAGGTCTCTCTCTCTTTCTCCAGGAGGTCAGGTCTCTCTCTCTCTCTCTCCATGGGGTCAGGTCTCTCTCTCTCTTTCTCCATGGGGTCAGGTCTCTCTCTCTCTTTCTCTATGGGGTCAGGTCTCTCACTCTTTATCAATGGGGCAATGTGTCTCTTTCTATATGGGGTCAGGTCTCTCTCTCTTTCTCTATGGGGTCAGGTCTCTCTCTCTCTCTCTCTTTCTCTCTGGTGTCAGGTCTCTCTCTCTTTCTCCATGGGGTCAGGTCTCTCTCTCTTTCTCTATTGGGTCAGGTCTCTCTCTCTCTCTCTCCTTCTCTATGGTGTCAGGTCTGTCTCTCTTTCTCTTTTGGGTCAGGTCTCTCTCTCTTTCTCTATGGGGTCAGGTCTCTCTCTCTCTTTCTCCATGGGGTCAGGTCTCTCTCTCTTTCTCCATGTGGTCTGGTCTCTCTCTCTTTCTCTCTTTCTCTATGGGGTCAGGTCTCTCTCTCTGTCTCAATGGGGTCAGGTCTCTATCTCTTTCTCTATGGGGTCAGCTCTCTCTCTCTTTCTCCTTGTGGTCTGGTCTCTCTCTCTTTCTCTATGGGGTCAGGTCTCTCTCTCTTTCTCTATGGGGTCAGGTCTCTCTCTCTTTCTCTATGGGGTCAGGTCTCTCTTTCTTTCTCTATGGGGTCAGGTCTCTCTCTCTTTCTCTATGGGGTCAGGTCTCTCTCTCTCTCTCTCTCTGTGGGGTCAGGTCTCTCTCTCTTTCTCCATGGGGTCAGGTCTCTCTCTCTTTCTGTATGGGGTCAGGTCTCACTCTCTCTCTTTCTCTTTTGGGTCAGGTCTCTCTCTCTTTCTCCATGGGGCCAGGTCTCTCTTTCTGTATGGGGTCAGGTCTCACTCTCTCTCTTTCTCCATGGGGCCAGGTCTCTCTCTCTTTCTCCATGTGGTCAGGTCTCTCTCTTTTTCTCCATGGGGTCAGGTCTCTCTTTCTCCATAGGGTCAGGTCTCTCTCTCTTTCTCTATGGGGTCAGGTCTCTCTCTCTTTCTCTATGTGGTCAGGTCTCTCTTTTTCTCCATGGGGCCAGGTCTCTCTTTCTCCATGTGGTCAGGTCTCTCTCTTTTTCTCCATGGGGTCAGGTCTCTCTCTCTTTCTCTATGGGGTCAGGTCTCTCTGTCTTTCTCTATGTGGTCAGGTCTCTCTCTTTTTCTCCATGGGGCCAGGTCTCTCTTTCTCTATGGGGTCAGGTCTCTCTCTCTTTCTCCATGGGGTCAGGTCTCTACTCTTTCTCTATGGGGTCAGCTCTCTCTCTCTCTCTTTCTCCATGGGGTCAGCTCTCTCTCTCTCTCTTTCCATGGGGTGAGGTCTCTCTCTCTTTCTCTATGGGGTCAGTTCTCTCTCTCTCTCTATGGGGTCAGCTCTCTCTCTCTCTTTCTCCATGGGGTCAGGTCTCTCTCTCTTTCTGTATGGGGTCAGGTCTCCCTCTCTCTCTATGGGGTCTGGTCTCTCTCTTTCTCTATGGGGTCAGGTCTCTCTCTCTCTATGGGGTCAGGTCTCTCTCTGTCTCCATGGGGTCAGGTCTCTCTCTCTCCATGGGGTCAGGTCTCTCTCTCTTTCTCTATGGGGTCAGGTCTCTCTCTCTCTCTCCATAGGGTCAGGTCTCTCTCTCTTTCTCTATGGGGTCAGGTCTCTCTCTCCATGGGGTCAGGTCTCTCTCTCTTTCTCTATGGGGTCAGGTCTCTCTCTTTCTCTATGGGGTCAGGTCTCTCTCTCTCTATGGGGTCAGGTCTCTCTCTCTCTCCATGGGGTCAGGTCTCTATCTCTTTCTCCATGGGGTCAGCTCTCTCTCTCTTTCTTTATGGGGTCAGTTCTCTCTCTCTCTCTATGGGGTCAGCTCTCTCTTTCTCTTTCTCCATGTGGTCAGGTCTCTCTCTCTTTCTCTATGGGGTCAGGTCTCTCTCTTTCTCTATTGGGTCAGGTCTCTCTCTTTCTCTATGGGGTCAGGTCTCTCTCTCCATGGGGTCATGTCTCTCTCTCTTTCTGTATGGGGTCAGGTCTCCCTCTCTCTCCATGGGGTCAGGTCTCTCTCTCTTTCTCTATGGGGTCAGGTCTCTCTCTCTTTCTCCATGGGGCCAGGTCTCTCTTTCTGTATGGGGTCAGGTCTCACTCTCTCTCTTTCTCCATGGGGCCAGGTCTCTCTCTCTTTCTCCATGTGGTCAGGTCTCTCTCTTTTTCTCCATGGGGTCAGGTCTCCCTTTCTCCATAGGGTCAGGTCTCTCTCTCTTTCTCTATGGGGTCAGGTCTCTCTCTCTTTCTCTATGTGGTCAGGTCTCTCTTTTTCTCCATGGGGCCAGGTCTCTCTTTCTCCATGGGGCCAGGTCTCTCTCTCTTTCTCCATGTGGTCAGGTCTCTCTCTTTTTCTCCATGGGGTCAGGTCTCTCTTTCTCCATAGGGTCAGGTCTCTCTCTCTTTCTCTATGGGGTCAGGTCTCTCTCTCTTTCTCTATGTGGTCAGGTCTCTCTCTTTTTCTCCATGGGGCCAGGTCTCTTTCTCTATGGGGTCAGGTCTCTCTCTCTTTCTCCATGGGGTCAGGTCTCTACTCTTTCTCTATGGGGTCAGGTCTCTCTCTCTCTTTCTCTATGGGGTCAGGTCTCTCTCTCTCTTGTCTCTCAATTCAATTCAATTCAATGGGCTTTATTGGCATGGGAAACATGCCTACGACGTCCTTTCTCAATAGCAAGGCTATGCTCACTGAGTCTGTACAAAGTCAAAACTTTCCTTAAGTTTGGGTCAGTCACAGTGGTAAGTTATTCTGCCACTGTATATTCTCTGTTTAGGGACAAATAGCATTCTAGTTTGGTCTGTTTTGTTGTTAATTCTTTCCAATGTTAATTCTTTCCAATTATCATTTTGTTTTCTCTTGACTCGGTTGGGTCTAATTGTGTTGCTGTCCTGGTACTCTGTGGGGTCTGTTTGTGTTTTTAACAGAGACCAAGGACCAACTTGCTTAGTCCACTCTTCACCAGGTTCATCTCTCTGTAGGTGATGGCTTTGCTATGGAAGGTTTGGAAATCGCTTCCTTTTAGGTTTTAGTATAATTTAACGTCTCTTTTCTGTATTTTGGTAATTAGCGGGTATCGGCCTAATTCTGTTCTGCATGCATTATTTGGTGTTTTACGTTGATATTTTTGCTGAATTCTGCATGCAGAGTCTCAAATTGGTGTTTGTCCCATTTTGTGAATTCTTGGATGATGAGCGGACCCCAGACCTTACAACAGCAAAGGGTAATGGGTTCTATAACTGATTCAAGTATTTTTAGCCAGATCCTATTTGGTATGTCGAATTTTATGTTCCTTTTGATGGCATAGAATGCCCCTCTTGCCTTGTCTCTCAGTTTGTTCACAGCTTTGTGGAAGTTACCTGTTGTGCTGATGTTTAGGCCAAGGTATGTATAGTTTTTTGTGTGCTCTAGGGCAACTGTGTCTAGATGGAATTTGTATTTGTCGCCCTGACGACTGGACCTTTTTTGGACACCATTATTTTGGTCTTACTGAGATTTACTGTCAGGGCCCAGGTCTGACAGAATCTGATCTAGGTGTTGCTGCAGGCCCTCCTTGGTTGGGGACAGAAGCACCAGATCATCAGCAAACAGTAGACATTTGACTTCAGATTCTAGTAGGGTGAGGCCGGGTGCTGCAGACTGTTCTAGTGCCCGCGCCAATTCGTTGATATATATGTTGAAGAGGGTGGGGTTTAAGCTGCATCCCTGTCTCACCCCACGGCCATGTGGGAAGAAATGTGTGCTTTTTGCCAATTTAACCGCACACCTGTTGTTTGTGTACATGGATTTTATAACGTTGTGTGTTTTTCCCCCAACACCACAATGCCAAATTGAGTCAAACATTTTTTTTAAATCAACAAAGCAAAGACTTTGCCTATTGTTTTGGTTTGTTTGTTTGTCAGTTAGGGTGTGCAGGGTGAATACGTGGTCTGTTGTATGATAATTTGGTAAAAAGCCAATTTGACAATTGGTCAGTACATTGTTTTCACTGAGGAAATGTACGAGTCTGCTGTTAAATGATAATGCAGAAGGTTTCTCTCTCTCTCTCTCTCTCTCTCTCTCTCTCATTCAAGGGGCTGTATTGGGATGGGAAACATATGTCAACATTGTGAAGTAGATAATATGCGAAATTGAAATAAACAATACAAATGAACAGTAAACATTACACTCACAGAAGTTACAAAATAATAAAGACATTTCAAATGTCATATTATGTCTATATACAGTTGAAGTTAGAAGTTTACATACACTTAGGTTGGAGTCATTAAAACTTGTTTTTCAACCACTCTACAAATTTCTTGTTAACAAACTATAGTTTTGGCAAGT
>NC_042970.1:1234247-1286747 GCF_901001165.1 Salmo trutta | reverse complement strand
TGTTGTGGCGACTACAGGTATAATGAGACTGAGGCCTGCTGAACTATAATGCGCTGTGAGGCCTGCTGAACTATAATGAGGCTGTGAGGCCTGCTGAACTATAATGAGGCTGTGAGGCCTGCTGAACTATAATGAGGCTGAGACCTGCTGAACTATAACGAGGCTGAGTCCTGCTGAACTATAATGAGACTGTGAGGCCTGCTGAACTATAATGAGGCTGAGGCCTGCTGAACTATAATGAGGCTGAGGCCTGCTGAACTATAATGAGACTGAGGCCTGCTGAACTATAATGAGGCTGAGTCCTGCTGAACTATAATGAGCCTGAGGCCTGCTGAACTATAATGAGTCTGTGAGGCCTGCTGAACTATAATGAGCCTGAGGCCTGCTGAACTATAATGAGGCTGAGGCCTGCTGAACTATAATGAGACTGTGAGGCCTGCTGAACTATAATGAGCCTGAGGCCTGCTGAACTATAATGAGGCTGAGGCCTGCAGAACTATAATGCGCTGTGAGGCCTGCTGAATTATAATGAGGCTGTGAGGCCTGCTGAACTATAATGAGGCTGAGGCCTGCTGAACTATAATGAGCCTGTGAGGCTTGCTGAACTATAATGAGGCTGAGGCCTGCTGAACTATAATGAGACTGAGGCCTGTTGAACTATAATGAGACTGAGGCCTGCTGAACTATAATGAGACTGAGGCCTGCTGAACTATAATGAGACTGAGGCCTGCTGAACTATAATGAGTCTGAGGCCTGCTGAACTATAATGAGGCTGAGGCCTGCTGAACTATAATGAGGCTGAGCCCTGCTGAACTATAATGAGACTGATGACTGCTGAACTATAATGAGACTGAGAGGCCTGCTGAACTATAATGAGGCTGAGCCCTGCTGAACTATAACGAGCCTGATGACTGCTGAACTATAATGAGACTGAGAGGCCTGCTGAACTATAATGAGGCTGTGAGGCCTGCTGAACTATAATGAGGCTGATGCCTGCTGAACTATAATGAGGCTGTGAGGCCTGCTGAACTATAATGAGGCTGAGGCCTGCTGAACTATAATGAGGCTGAGGCCTGCTGAACTATAATGAGACTGATGACTGCTGAACTATAATGAGACTGAGAGGCCTGCTGAACTATAATGAGGCTGGGGCCTGCTGAACTATAATGAGGCTGTGAGGCCTGCTGAACTATAATGAGGCTGAGGCCTGCTGAACTATAATGAGGCTGTGAGGCCTGCTGAACTATAATGAGGCTGAGGCCTGCTGAACTATAATGAGGCTGTGAGGCCTGCTAAACTATAATGAGGCTGAGGCCTGCTGAACTATAATGAGGCTGTGAGGCCTGCTGAACTATAATGAGACTGAGGCCTGTTGAACTATAATGACTCTGAGGCCTGCTGAACTATAATGAGGCTGATGCCTGCTGAACTATAATGAGGCTGATGCCTGCTGAACTATAATGAGGCTGAGGCCTGCTGAACTATAATGAGACTGAGGCCTGCTGAACTATAATGAGACTGAGGCCTGCTGAACTATAATGAGGCTGAGGCCTGCTGAAATATAATGAGGCTGTGAGGCCTGCTGAATTATAATGAGGCTGATGCCTGCTGAACTATAATGAGACTGAGGCCTGCTGATCTATAATGAGGCTGTGAGGCCTGCTGAACTATAATGAGGCTGTGAGGCCTGCTGAACTATAATGAGGCTGATGCCTGCTGAACTATAATGCGCTGTGAGGCCTGCTGAACTATAATGAGGCTGTGAGGCCTGCTAAACTATAATGAGGCTGAGGCTTGCTGAACTATAATGAGGCTATGAGGCCTGCTGAACTATAATGAGACTGAGGCCTGCTGAACTATAATGACTCTGAGGCCTGCTGAACTATAATGAGGCTGATGCCTGCTGAATTATATTGAGGCTGAAGCCTGCTGAACTATAATGAGACTGAGGCCTGCTGAACTATAACGAGGCTGAGGCCTGCTGAACTATAATGAGGCAGTGAGGCCTGCTGAACTATAATGAGACTGAGGCCTGCTGAACTATAATGAGGCTGAGGCCAGCTGAACTATAATGAGGCTGAGGCCTGCTGAACTATAACGAGGCTGAGGCCTGCTGAACTATAATGAGGCTGCTGCCTGCTGAACTATAATGAGGCTGAGGCCTGCTGAACTATAACGAGACTGTGAGGCCTGCTGAACTATAATGAGAATGAGGCCTGCTGAACTACAATGAGGCTGAGGCCTGCTGAACTATAATGAGGCTGAGGCCTGCTGAACTATAATGAGGCTGAGGCCTGCTGAACTATAATGAGCCTGAGGCCTGCTGAACTATAATGAGGCTGAGGCCTGCTGAACTATAATGAGGCTGAGGCCTGCTGAACTATAATGAGGCTGAGGCCTGCTGAACTATAATGAGTCTGAGGCCTGCTGAACTATAATGAGGCTGTGAGGCCTGCTGAACTATAATGAGGCTGGGAGGCCTGCTGAACTATAATGAGGCTGAGGCCTGCTGAACTATAATGAGACTGAGGCCTGCTGAACTATAATGAGGCTGTGAGGCCTGCTGAACTATAATGAGCCTGAGGCCTGCTGAACTATAATGAGGCTGAGGCCTGCTGAACTATAACGAGGCTGAGACCTGCTGAACTATAATGAGGCTTTGAGACCTGCTGAACTATAATGAGGCTGTGAGGCCTGCTGAACTATAATGAGGCTGAGGCCTGCTGAACTATAATGAGTCTGAGGCCTGCTGAACTATAATGAGGCTGTGAGGCCTGCTGAACTATAATGAGGCTGTGAGGCCTGCTGAACTATAATGAGGCTGAGTCCTGCTGAACTATAATGAGGCTGAGGCCTGCTGAACTATAATGAGGCTGAGGCCTGTTGAACTATATATGAGGCTGATGGGATTCCACTGTGTTACTAGAGAGGTGGTGGATGGGATTCCACTGTGTTACTGGAGAGGTGGTGGATGGGATTCCACTGTGTTACTGGAGAGGTGGTGGATGGGATTCCACTGTGTTACTGGAGAGGTGGTGGATGGGATTCCACTGTGTTACTGGAGAGGTGGTGGATGGGATTCCACTGTGTTACTGGAGAGGTGGTGGATGGGATTCCACTGTGTTACTGGAGAGGTGGTGGATGGGATTCCACTGTGTTACTGGAGAGGTGGTGGATGGGATTCCACTGACAGGTGCACACACACACACACACACACACACACACACACACACACACACACACACACACACACACACACACACACACACACACACACACACACACACACACACACACACACACACACACACACACACAGTCTCTCTTCTGCCACACGCAGGGCTCTCCAGGCCCCCCGAGGCCCTGACCTGGCTGACATAGATGGGATTCAGGCCAGTACAACCAGCTGTACATTCCCTTGGCCTCCCTCTCAGGGCCCCTTCAGACAAGGCTGTGTTGTGTCTCAGATGGCACCCTATTCTCTGTATAGTGCACTACTTTTGACCTTTTGTCCATAGGGAATAGGGTCCAATTTGGGACACAAACTCCACGTGGTCAGCTAGTGAACAGAACAACTAGTGAGGAGTAAAGGCATCACTATTTCGTCCGTTTAGTTGATGCATTGCCAGGAACAAGGGCAACATGTTGTATGCTGTATGTCTCTGTCTGCTTTGTTTACTGTATGTCTATATCGGCAAAAAAAAGGCAATCCATGCCCTAGATATTTCTAGTAAGATAAGGCTCCAGACATCACATACATGGATGACAGAGACAGAGTTTTCAACTGACCAGGGGGGATACCAGAGATTAGAGGTGAAAGTTCACCAGAGGTGGTTGTGGTTAAGAGCTGCTCTATTGTCACCTTGGTCTACAGGGTCATGTCTAGATGGGATACTTCCTTCAAAAGTGTTTATATTTCAGCTATCCCTACAGGGTCATGTCTAGATGGGATACGTCCTCCAAAAGTTTTTACGTTTGAGCTATCCCTACCTCTTAAATTAAATTCTGACATAAACTGTATACCATCTAGTCATAACTAATCTACAGCCACTTCCTCATTCTCACCGTACAAAGACTGGTCACTGGCCACTACCCTTAAAATGTTCCACTTCTTCACAATACAGCTGGACTTTGAACAATGTAGAAATGGCTTGCAGCCATGTTGAGTTGACCTCCATTCTGGAGCATCTAAGTAGCTCAATTCAACTCTGAGGAACAATGAGTAGACCAACATTATGTGGGGTTTCTTATGCTGAGAGACAAACCTGTAACGCCCTGGCCATAGAGAGGGGTTTTTGTTCTTTATTTTGGTTAGGCCAGGGTGTTACATTGGGTGGGCGTTCTATGTTCCTTTTTCTATGTTTTTGTATTTCTTTGTTTTGGGCCGTGTGTGGCTCCCAATCAGGCACAGCTGAAGTTCGTTGTTGCTGATTGGGAGTCACACATAAGGAGCATGTTTTTCCTTTGGGTTTTGTGGGTAATTGTTTCTGTTGAGTGTTTTGCACCTGACAGGACTGTTTGGCTGTCAGTTTTCTCGTTTTGTTTTGTGTAGTGTTCTTTATTAAATTAATATCATGATGAACACTAACTCCGCTGCGCCTTGGTCTACTCTCTCTCCCGTTACAAAACCACAGAAATAGTTATATCTCTCCCGTTTCAAAACCACAGAAATAGTTATATCGTTTACATTTTTATGGTATAACTCTCTCTCTCTTAATACCTGTTTAACTAACTAACCAACCAACTAACCGACCAACCAGCCAGCCAGCCAACCAACCAACTCTAAATCTTCTGATAATCTCTTAAAGGAGGAAGTGACCATAGAAATATAATCTATTACAATTTAACCAATCATTCTATTAAAATATAATCTATCATTCTATTACAATGTAATCTGTCATTCTATTAAAATGTAATCTTTCATTCTATAACTTTGGCAGTGACATGGGGGTAGAATCTCGATTGCATACTACTTATGTCCTCTCTTGTCGCCTCCTCAAAACCCATTTGAGGGGAAGGTCAGATAGGAGGGACCTCTGGCTTTCTCATCCAATAGGTACATGAGAAGGAGGCTAGGAGAGAGGAAGCTAGGAGTACGCAATTGAGATTATCCCCTGGTGTCCTTACTTGGCCCTGTGTGATAGCCTGAGTACACTGCAGAACACTCCTGAGTGCGCTCCAGAACACTCCTGAGTGCGCTCCAGAACACTCCTGAGTACGCTCCAGAACACTCCTGAGTGCGCTCCAGAACACTCCTGAGTACGCTCCAGAACACTCCTGAGTATGCTCCAGAACACTCCTGAGTACGCTCCAGAACACTCCTGAGTACGCTCCAGAACACTGTCGACTATGCTCCAGAACACTGTCAACTACGCTCCAGAACACTCCTGAGTACACTCCAGAACACTCCTGAGTACGCTCCAGAACACTCCTGATTGCGCTCCAGAACACTCCTGAGTACGCTCCAGAACACTCCTGAGTACGCTCCAGAACACTCCTGATTGCGCTCCAGAACACTCCTGAGTACGCTCCAGAACACTCCTGAGTACGCTCCAGAACACTCCTGATTGCGCTCCAGAACACTCCTGAGTACGCTCCAGAACACTCCTGATTGCCAGTCTGTTTGTGCTATCATGCCAACTCCTTCACTCATTGTCATATTTGGCTTGACAGCAATGGAAATGGCAAGAGCACCAACAGATCTGGGAATAGTCTAACTGTGTGAAGGCTAATCAAAATCAAATCAAATCAAATCAAATGTATTTATATAGCCCTTCGTACATCAGCTGATATCTCAAAGTGCTGTACAGAAACCCGGCCTAAAACCCCTAACAGCAAGCAATGCAGGTGAAATGGGAAACACTATACAGGAAATGATCTCTTTACCGTTCATAAAAGTTCCTTGAGGTGTGGTGTCTGGTTGGGGAAACCAGTATGTTTTGACCTCCTAGAGTGTTAATGATTAACTGTCAGAATGAGGTATTCTCTTGTCTATTAACTCCCTGTAATACAGAGCCTTCACAAAGTATTCACAGCCCTTGATATTTTTCACATTTTGCTGTGTTAAAAATACATTTAATTGCCAAAAGGATTTAATTGACGTTTTATGGTCTATGATCTACATAACATACTATGTAATGTCAAATTGGAATAAAAATGTGACCATTTTTTTGTTATTAAACACTAAAAGATATTGATTAGATAAGTTTTCAACCTCCTGGGTCAAAACATGTTAGAATCACCTTTTGTCAGCGATTACAGCTGTGAGGCTTTCTAGGTACAGTAGGGAGAGTGGTGCTCAGTAATGTGTTGAATTGGATTTGCCCTAGACATTGTTTTTGCGGTATTACTTTAGTGTCTTGTTGCAAACAGGATGTATATTTTGGAATATTGTTATTCCGTACAGGCTTCCTGCTTTCCACTCTGTAATTTAGGTTAGTATTATAGGGGAACTACAATGTTGTTGATCCATCCTCAGTGTTCTCCTTTCACAGCCATTTAACACTGTAACTGGTTTAAAATCACCATTTACCTCATTGTCAAATCCCTGAGCGGTTTCCTTCCTCTCCGTCAACTGAGTTAGAAAGGACACCTGTATCTTTGTAGTGACTGGATGTATTTATACACCATCCAAAGTGTAATTAATAACTTAATATTCAATGTCTGTTCTTTTTCACCCCATCTACCAATAGGTGCCCTTCTTTGCAAGTCATTGGAAAACCTCCCTGGTCTTTGTGGTTGAATCTGTGTTTGAAATTCACTGCTCGACTGAGGTAATTGTTGCAGATAATTGTATGTGTGGGGTACAGAGATGGGGTAGTCATTTAAAAAATCATGTGATTAGCATGAGGTTGTAAGTAACAAGACATTTTCCCAGGTTATAGATGTATCTGACATTTCCAGAAAGCTTAAATTCTTGTTAACATAACTGCACTGTTCAATTTACAGTAGCTATTACAGTGAAATAATACCATGCTATTGTTTGAGCAGAGTGCACAGTTATGAACTTGAAAATGTATTCATAAACCAATTAGGCACATTTGGGCAGACTTGATACAACATTTTGAACAGAAATGCAATGGTTAATTGGATCAGTCTAAAACGTTGCACATACACTGCTGCCATCTAGTGGCCAAAATATAAATTGCGCTTAAAGTGGAATAACGCATTGTGGTCTTTCTCTAGCATTTCAAAGATGATGGGGAAAAAAACGCATATTTTTTTCTTTGTATTATCTTTTACCAGATCTATTGTGTTATATTCTCCTACATTAATTTCACATTTCCACAAAGTTCAAAGTGTTTCCTTTCAAATGTTATCAAGAATATGCATATCCTTGCTTCAGGTCCTGAGTTACAGGCAGTTAGATTTGGGTATGTCATTTTAGGCGAAAATTGGAAAAAAGTGTCCGATCTTTAAGAGGTTTTAAGCTTGCCATAACAAAGGGATTGGATACTTATTGATTCAAGACATTTCAGCTTTTTTTTCATGTGTAAACATTTCTAAAAACATAATTCCGATTTTGACCTTATGGGCTATTGTGTGTAGATCAGTGACACAAAATCTACCTTTAGTCAATTTTAAATTCAGGCTGTAACACAACAACATGTGGAAAAAGTCAAGTGGTGTAAATATTTTGTGAAGATCCTCAGAGCCAGATGATGTGATGGCAGCTAGCCATCACAGACCAGCCGTCCTGATTGAACGTAGACATACAGTATTTATGTTCCTTTTCTGCATTGATGCAGATGACAGGCCATGGAAGTGTGGATGCATTATTAAAGTGGAACAGACAGCGTTTTAGCTACTTTGCAGATATGAAACGGTCACGTATACGCAGGGAGTCAGGAAGCAGGTGCAGAAGGAGAGTCTAATCACAATGATGCATGGCAAAAGAACAAAACAGGGGACGTGTACTGAACCTGAAAACAAACCATTACTGCCTGATGACTGAGGCTACTGAGGGCTAAATAAAGGGAAGGTGATCAAGGTGATGATGGGGCCAAGGTGTGTGTAATGATGGGGACCAGGTGTGTGTAATGATGGGGACCAGGTGTGTGTAATGATGGGGAACAGGTGTGTGTAATGATGGGGACCAGGTGTGTGTAATGATGGGGACCAGGTGTGTGTAATGATGGGGACCAGGTGTGTGTAATGATGTAGACCAGGTGTGTGTAATGATGGGGACCAGGTGTGTGTAATGATGGAGACCAGGTGTGTGTAATGATGGGGACCAGGGGTGTGTAATGATGAGGACCAGGTGTGTGTAATGATGAGGACCAGGTGTGTGCAATGATGGGGACCAGGTGTGTGTAATGATGGGGACCAGGTGTGTGTAATGATGGGGACCAGGTGTGTGTAATGATGGGGACCAGGTTTGTGTAATAATGGGGACCAGGGGTGTGTAATGATGAGGACCAGGGGTGTGTAATGATGGAGACCAGGTGTGTGTAATGATGGGGACCAGGTGTGTGTAATGATGGGGACCAGGGGTGTGTAATGATGGGGACCAGGTGTATGTAATGATGGGGACCAGGTGTGTGTAATGATGGGGACCAGGTGTGTGTATGATGGGGACCAGGTGTGTGTAATGATGGGGAGCAGGTGTATGTAATGATGGGGACCAGGTGTGTGTAATGATGGGGACCAGGTGTGTGTAATGATGGGGACCAGGGGTGTGTAATGATGGGGACCAGGTGTGTGTAATGATGGGGACCAGGTGTGTGTAATGATGGGGACCAGGTGTGTGTAATGATGGGGACCAGGGTGTGTAATGATGGGGACCAGGGGTGTGTAATGATGGAGACCAGGTGTGTGTAATGATGGGGACCAGGTGTGTGTAATCATGGGGACCAGGGGTGTGTAATGATGGGGACCAGGTGTGTGTAATGATGGGGACCAGGTGTGTGTAACGATGGGGACCAGGTGTGTGTAATGATGGGGACCAGGGGTGTGTAATGATGAGGACCAGGGGTGTGTAATGATGGGGACCAGGTGTGTGTAATGATGGGGACCAGGTGTGTGTAATGATGGAGACCAGATGTGTGTAATGATGGGGACCAGGTGTGTGTAATGATGGAGACCAGATGTGTGTAATGATGGGGACCAGGGGTGTGTAATGATGGGGACCAGGTGTGTGTAATGATGGGGACCAGGTGTGTGTAATGATGGGGACCAGGTGTGTGTAATGATGAGGACCAGGTGTGTGTAATGATGGGGACCAGGTGTGTGTAATGATGGGGACCAGGTGTGTGTAATGATGGGGACCAGGTGTGTGTAATGATGAGGACCAGGTGTGTGTAATGATGGAGACCAGGTGTGTGTAATGATGAGGACCAGGTGTATGTAATGATGGGGACCAGGTGTGTGTAATGAAGGGGACCAGGTGTGTGTAATGATGGGGACCAGGTGTGTGTAATGATGGGGAGCAGGTGTATGTAATGATGGGGACCAGGTGTGTGTAATGATGGGGACCAGGTGTGTGTAATGATGGGGACCAGGGGTGTGTAATGATGGGGACCAGGTGTATGTAATGAGGGGGACCAGGTGTGTGTAATGATGGGGACCAGGTGTGTGGAATGATGGGGACCAGGTGTATGTAATGATGGGGACCAGGTGTGTGTAATGATGGGGACCAGGTGTGTGTAATGATGGGGACTAGGGGTGTGTAATGATGGGGACCAGGTGTGTGTAATGATGGGGACCAGGTGTGTGTAATGATGGGGACCAGGTGTGTGTAATGATGGGGACCAGGGGTGTGTAATGATGGGGACCAGGGGTGTGTAATGATGGAGACCAGGTGTGTGTAATGATGGGGACCAGGTGTGTGTAATCATGGGGACCAGGGGTGTGTAATGATGGGGACCAGGTGTGTGTAATGATGGGGACCAGGTGTGTGTAATGATGGGGACCAGGTGTGTGTAATGATGGGGACCAGGGGTGTGTAATGATGAGGACCAGGGGTGTGTAATGATGGGGACCAGGTGTGTGTAATGATGGGGACCAGGTGTGTGTAATGATGGAGACCAGATGTGTGTAATGATGGGGACCAGGGGTGTGTAATGATGGGGACCAGGTGTGTGTAATGATGGGGACCAGGTGTGTGTAATGATGGGGACCAGGTGTGTGTAATGATGAGGACCAGGTGTGTGTAATGATGGGGACCAGGTGTGTGTAATGATGGGGACCAGGTGTGTGTAATGATGGGGACCAGGTGTGTGTAATGATGAGGACCAGGTGTGTGTAATGATGGAGACCAGGTGTGTGTAATGATGAGGACCAGGTGTGTGTATTGATGGTTGCCAAGGCCAATGCTTAGTAGACTGGCGACGTTGAATGCTGGAGAGGGGGAGCGAGAGTAGGCGTGACAGAAACAAACAGACAATCATAATATCAGTCAAAAATATTAAATTCTCAGTTTATGATTCAAAACCAACTTCATACGAGGTTCAAAAAACAGGTTATATTTGACGAAAAAAATCCATGATGTATAGTAAGACATTGTTGTCAGAATAGATGGATGCAGTTCAATGCATGACTAATAGAATTCACCAATACATTCCTTGGTTGTAAATCCCAGCTGTCCTGGTACATTGTGTGCTGCCTCCACCCATTCGAGATGCACTGTTTCACTTTCAATGACTCATTATTTTGAACAAAACATATGACTAAACTAAGGCTGGGAAAGTCAATCCGATCCAACTAGCAAGGGCACAGTCATAACATTGCTAATAGGCTAGCGTATATGTGCCAAAACAGGCCCGCAGGCTGATATGATCAAATCAAATTGTATTTGTCACATGTGCCTAATACAACAAATGTAGACCTTACCATGAAAGGCTTATTTACAACCCTTAACCAACAATGCTTTAAGTTAACACTTAAAAAAAAATGTATTAAGTAAAAAATAGAAAATAAAAGTAACACATAATTAAACATCAGCAGTAAAATGACAATAGCGAGGCTATATACAGGGTATTACGGTACAGAGTCAATGTGGAGGCTATATACAGGGTATTACGGTACAGAGTCAATGTGGAGGCTATATACAGGGTGTTACGGTACAGAGTCAATGTGGAGGCTATATACAGGGTATTACGGTACAGAGTCAATGTGGAGGCTATATACAGGGTATTACGCTACAGAGTCAATGTGGAGGCTATATACAGGGTATTACGGTACAGAGTCAATGTGGAGGCTATATACAGGGTGTTACGGTACAGAGTCAATGTGGAGGCTATATACAGGGGTACCGGTACAGAGTCAATGTGGAGGCTCTATACAGGGGGTAATGGTACAGAGTCAATGTGGAGGCTATATACAGGGGGTACCGGTACAGAGTCAATGTGGAGGCTATATACAGGGGGTACCGGTACAGAGTCAATGTAGAGGCTATATATAGGGGGTACCGGTACAGAGTCAATGTGGAGGCTATATACAGGGGGTACCGGTATAGAGTCAATGTGGAGGCTATATACAGGGGTACCGGTACAAAGTCAATGTGGAGGCTATATACAGGGGGTACCGGTACAGAGTCAATGTGGAGGGTATATACAAGGGGTACCGGTACAGAGTCAATGTGGAGGCTATATACAGGGGTACCGGTACAGAGTCAATGTGGAGGCTATATACAGGGGGTACCGGTACAGAGTCAATGTGGAGGCTATATACAGGGGTACCGGTACAGAGTCAATGTGAGGGGGCACTGGTTAGTTGAGATAATATGTACATGTAGGTAGAGTTATTAAAGTGACTATGCATAGATTATAAACAGAGAGTAGCAGCAGTGTAAAAGAGGAGTCTGGGTAGCCTTTTTATTAGCTGTTCAGCAGTCTGATGGCTTGGGGGTAGAAGCTGTTCAGGAGTCTGATGGCTTGGGGGTAGAAGCTGTTCAGGAGTCTTATGGCTTGGGGTAGAAGCTGTTCAGGAGCCTGATGGCTTGGGGGTAGAAGCTGTTCAGGACTCTTATGGCTTGGGGGTAGAAGCTGTTCAGGAGTCTTATGGCTTGGGGGTAGAAGCTGTTCAGCAGTCTGATGGCTTGGGGGTAGAAGCTGTTCAGGAGTCTTATGGCTTGGGGGTAGAAGCTGTTCAGCAGTCTTATGGCTTGGGGGTAGAAGCTGTTCAGGAATCTGATGGCTTGGGGGTAGAAGCTGTTCAGCAGTCTGATGGCTTGGGGGTAGAAGCTGTTCAGGAGTCTGATGGCTTGGGGGTAGAAGCTGTTCAGCAGTCTGATGGCTTGGGGGTAGAAGCTGTTCAGGAGTCTGATGGCTTGGGGTAGAAGCTGTTCAGCAGTCTGATGGCTTGGGGGTAGAAGCTGTTCAGGAGTCTTATGGCTTGGGGGTAGAAGCTGTTCAGCAGTCTGATGGCTTGGGGGTAGAAGCTGTTCAGCAGTCTGATGGCTTGGGGGTAGAAGCTGTTCAGCAGTCTGATGGCTTGGGGGTAGAAGCTGTTCAGCAGTCTGATGGCTTGGGGGTAGAAGCTGTTCAGGAGTCTTATGGCTTGGGGGTAGAAGCTGTTCAGCAGTCTTATGGCTTGGGGGTAGAAGCTGTTCAGCAGTCTTATGGCTTGGGGGTAGAAGCTGTTCAGCAGTCTGATGGCTTGGGGGTAGAAGCTGTTCAGCAGTCTTATGGCTTGGGGGTAGAAGCTGTTCAGCAGTCTGATGGCTTGGGGGTAGAAGCTGTTCAGCAGTCTGATGGCTTGGGGGTAGAAGCTGTTCAGCAGTCTGATGGCTTGGGGGTAGAAGCTGTTCAGCAGACTGACGGCTTGGGGGTAGAAGCTGTTCAGGAGTCTTATGGCTTGGGGGTAGAAGCTGTTCAGGAGTCTGATGGCTTGGGGGTAGAAGCTGTTCAGCAGTCTGATGGCTTGGGGGTAGAAGCTGTTCAGCAGTCTGATGGCTTGGGGGTAGAAGCTGTTCAGCAGTCTGATGGCTTGGGGGTAGAAGCTGTTCAGCAGTCTGATGGCTTGAGGGTAGAAGCTGTTCAGCAGTCTGATGGCTTGGGGGTAGAAGCTGTTCAGGAGTCTTATGGCTTGGGGGTAGAAGCTGTTCAGCAGTCTTATGGCTTGGGGGTAGAAGCTGTTCAGCAGTCTTATGGCTTGGGGGTAGAAGCTGTTCAGCAGTCTGATGGCTTGGGGGTAGAAGCTGTTCAGCAGTCTTATGGCTTGGGGGTAGAAGCTGTTCAGCAGTCTGATGGCTTGGGGGTAGAAGCTGTTCAGCAGTCTGATGGCTTGGGGGTAGAAGCTGTTCAGCAGTCTAATGGCTTGGGGGTAGAAGTTGTTCAGCAGACTGATGGCTTGGGGGTAGAAGCTGTTCAGGAGTCTTATGGCTTGGGGGTAGAAGCTGTTCAGGAGTCTGATGGCTTGGGGGTAGAAGCTGTTCAGCAGTCTGATGGCTTGGGGGTAGAAGCTGTTCAGGAGTCTTATGGCTTGGGGGTAGAAGCTGTTCAGCAGTCTGATGGCTTGGGGGTAGAAGCTGTTCAGGAGTCTGATGGCTTGGGGGTAGAAGCTGTTCAGCAGTCTGATGGCTTGGGGGTAGAAGCTGTTCAGCAGTCTGATGGCTTGGGGTAGAAGCTGTTCAGCAGTCTGATGGCTTGGGGGTAGAAGCTGTTCAGCAGTCTGATGGCTTGGGGGTAGAAGCTGTTCAGGAGTCTTATGGCTTGGGGGTAGAAGCTGTTCAGCAGTCTTATGGCTTGGGGGTAGAAGCTGTTCAGCAGTCTTATGGCTTGGGGGTAGAAGCTGTTCAGCAGTCTGATGGCTTGGGGGTAGAAGCTGTTCAGCAGTCTTATGGCTTGGGGGTAGAAGCTGTTCAGCAGTCTGATGGCTTGGGGGTAGAAGCTGTTCAGCAGTCTGATGGCTTGGGGGTAGAAGCTGTTCAGGAGTCTTATGGCTTTGGGGTAGAAGCTGTTCAGCAGTCTGATGGCTTGGGGGTAGAAGCTGTTCAGCAGTCTGATGGCTTGGGGGTAGAAGCTGTTCAGGAGTCTGATGGCTTGGGGGGTAGAAGCTGTTCAGCAGTCTGATGGCTTGGGGTAGAAGCTGTTCAGCAGTCTTATGGCTTGGGGGTAGAAGCTGTTCAGGAGTCTGATGGCTTGGGGTAGAAGCTGTTCAGCAGTCTGATGGCTTGGGGTAGAAGCTGTTCAGCAGTCTTATGGCTTGGGGGTAGAAGCTGTTCAGCAGTCTGATGGCTTGGGGGTAGAAGCTGTTCAGGAGTCTTATGGCTTGGGGGTAGAAGCTGTTCAGCAGTCTGATGGCTTGGGGGTAGAAGCTGTTCAGGAGTCTGATGGCTTGGGGGTAGAAGCTGTTCAGCAGTCTGATGGCTTGGGGGTAGAAGCTGTTCAGCAGTCTGATGGCTTGGGGGTAGAAGCTGTTCAGCAGTCTTATGGCTTGGGGGTAGAAGCTGTTCAGCAGTCTGATGGCTTGGGGGTAGAAGCTGTTCAGGAGTCTTATGGCTTGGGGGTAGAAGCTGTTCAGGAGTCTGATGGCTTGGGGGTAGAAGCTGTTCAGCAGTCTGATGGCTTGGGGGTAGAAGCTGTTCAGGAGTCTGATGGCTTGGGGGTAGAAGCTGTTCAGCAGTCTGATGGCTTGGGGGTAGAAGCTCTTCAGGAGTCTGATGGCTTGGGGGTAGAAGCTGTTCAGCAGTCTGATGGCTTGGGGGTAGAAGCTGTTCAGGAGTCTTATGGCTTGGGGGTAGAAGCTGTTCAGCAGTCTGATGGCTTGGGGGTAGAAGCTGTTCAGCAGTCTGATGGCTTGGGGGTAGAAGCTGTTCAGCAGTCTGATGGCTTGGGGGTAGAAGCTGTTCAGCAGTCTGATGGCTTGGGGGTAGAAGCTGTTCAGCAGTCTGATGGCTTGGGGGTAGAAGCTGTTCAGGAGTCTTATGGCTTGGGGTAGAAGCTGTTCAGCAGTCTTATGGCTTGGGGGTAGAAGCTGTTCAGCAGTCTTATGGCTTGGGGGGTAGAAGCTGTTCAGCAGTCTGATGGCTTGGGGTAGAAGCTGTTCAGCAGCCTTATGGGTTGGGGGTAGAAGCTGTTCAGCAGTCTGATGGCTTGGGGGTAGAAGCTGTTCAGCAGTCTGATGGCTTGGGGGTAGAAGCTGTTCAGCAGTCTGATGGCTTTGGGGGTAGAAGCTGTTCAGCAGACTGATGGCTTGGGGGTAGAAGCTGTTCAGGAGTCTTATGGCTTGGGGGTAGAAGCTGTTCAGGAGTCTGATGGCTTGGGGGTAGAAGCTGTTCAGCAGTCTGATGGCTTGGGGTAGAAGCTGTCAGCAGTCTGATGGCTTGGGGGTAGAAGCTGTTCAGCAGTCTGATGGCTTGGGGGTAGAAGCTGTTCAGCAGTCTGATGGCTTGGGGGTAGAAGCTGTTCAGCAGTCTGATGGCTTGGGGGTAGAAGCTGTTCAGGAGTCTTATGGCTTGGGGGTAGAAGCTGTTCAGCAGTCTTATGGCTTGGGGGTAGAAGCTGTTCAGCAGTCTTATGGCTTGGGGGTAGAAGCTGTTCAGCAGTCTGATGGCTTGGGGGTAGAAGCTGTTCCGCAGTCTTATGGCTTGGGGGTAGAAGCTGTTCAGCAGTCTGATGGCTTGGGGGTAGAAGCTGTTCAGCAGTCTGATGGCTGGGGGTAGAAGCTGTTCAGCAGTCTAATGGCTTGGGGGTAGAAGCTGTTCAGCAGACTGATGGCTTGGGGGTAGAAGCTGTTCAGGAGTCTTATGGCTTGGGGGTAGAAGCTGTTCAGGAGTCTGATGGCTTGGGGGTAGAAGCTGTTTCAGCAGTCTGATGGCTTGGGGGTAGAAGCTGTTCAGCAGTCTGATGGCTTGGGGGTAGAAGCTGTTCAGGAGTCTTATGGCTTGGGGGTAGAAGCTGTTCAGCAGTCTGATGGCTTGGGGGTAGAAGCTGTTCAGGAGTCTGATGGCTTGGGGGTAGAAGCTGTTCAGCAGTCTGATGGCTTGGGGGTAGAAGCTGTTCAGCAGTCTGATGGCTTGGGGGTAGAAGCTGTTCAGCAGTCTGATGGCTTGGGGGTAGAAGCTGTTCAGCAGTCTGATGGCTTGGGGGTAGAAGCTGTTCAGGAGTCTTATGGCTTGGGGGTAGAAGCTGTTCAGCAGTCTTATGGCTTGGGGGTAGAAGCTGTTCAGCAGTCTTATGGCTTGGGGGTAGAAGCTGTTCAGCAGTCTGATGGCTTGGGGGTAGAAGCTGTTCAGCAGTCTTATGGCTTGGGGGTAGAAGCTGTTCAGCAGTCTGATGGCTTGGGGGTAGAAGCTGTTCAGCAGTCTGATGGCTTGGGGGTAGAAGCTGTTCAGGAGTCTTATGGCTTGGGGGTAGAAGCTGTTCAGCAGTCTGATGGCTTGGGGGTAGAAGCTGTTCAGCAGTCTGATGGCTTGGGGGTAGAAGCTGTTCAGGAGTCTGATGGCTTGGGGGTAGAAGCTGTTCAGCAGTCTGATGGCTTGGGGGTAGAAGCTGTTCAGCAGTCTTATGGCTTGGGGGTAGAAGCTGTTCAGCAGTCTGATGGCTTGGGGGTAGAAGCTGTTCAGCAGTCTTATGGCTTGGGGGTAGAAGCTGTTCAGGAGTCTGATGGCTTGGGGGTAGAAGCTGTTCAGCAGTCTGATGGCTTGGGGGTAGAAGCTGTTCAGCAGTCTTATGGCTTGGGGGTAGAAGCTGTTCAGCAGTCTGATGGCTTGGGGGTAGAAGCTGTTCAGCAGTCTTATGGCTTGGGGGTAGAAGCTGTTCAGGAGTCTGATGGCTTGGGGGTAGAAGCTGTTCAGCAGTCTGATGGCTTGGGGGTAGAAGCTGTTCAGCAGTCTTATGGCTTGGGGGTAGAAGCTGTTCAGCAGTCTGATGGCTTGGGGGTAGAAGCTGTTCAGGAGTCTTATGGCTTGGGGGTAGAAGCTGTTCAGCAGTCTGATGGCTTGGGGGTAGAAGCTGTTCAGGAGTCTGATGGCTTGGGGGTAGAAGCTGTTCAGCAGTCTGATGGCTTGGGGGTAGAAGCTGTTCAGGAGTCTGATGGCTTGGGGGTAGAAGCTGTTCAGCAGTCTTATGGCTTGGGGGTAGAAGCTGTTCAGCAGTCTGATGGCTTGGGGGTAGAAGCTGTTCAGGAGTCTTATGGCTTGGGGGTAGAAGCTGTTCAGCAGTCTTATGGCTTGGGGGTAGAAGCTGTTCAGCAGTCTTATGGCTTGGGGGTAGAAGCTGTTCAGCAGTCTGATGGCTTGGGGGTAGAAGCTGTTCAGGAGTCTTATGGCTTGGGGGTAGAAGCTGTTCAGCAGTCTGATGGCTTGGGGGTAGAAGCTGTTCAGGAGTCTTATGGCTTGGGGGTAGAAGCTGTTCAGCAGTCTGATGGCTTGGGGGTAGAAGCTGTTCAGGAGTCTGATGGCTTGGGGGTAGAAGCTGTTCAGCAGTCTGATGGCTTGGGGGTAGAAGCTGTTCAGGAGTCTGATGGCTTGGGGGTAGAAGCTGTTCAGCAGTCTTATGGCTTGGGGGTAGAAGCTGTTCAGCAGTCTGATGGCTTGGGGGTAGAAGCTGTTCAGGAGTCTTATGGCTTGGGGGTAGAAGCTGTTCAGCAGTCTTATGGCTTGGGGGTAGAAGCTGTTCAGCAGTCTTATGGCTTGGGGGTAGAAGCTGTTCAGCAGTCTGATGGCTTGGGGGTAGAAGCTGTTCAGGAGTCTTATGGCTTGGGGGTAGAAGCTGTTCAGCAGTCTGATGGCTTGGGGGTAGAAGCTGTTCAGCAGTCTTATGGCTTGGGGGTAGAAGCTGTTCAGGAGTCTGATGGCTTGGGGGTAGAAGCTGTTCAGCAGTCTTATGGCTTGGGGGTAGAAGCTGTTCAGCAGTCTGATGGCTTGGGGGTAGAAGCTGTTCAGCAGTCTTATGGCTTGGGGGTAGAAGCTGTTCAGGAGTCTGATGGCTTGGGGGTAGAAGCTGTTCAGCAGTCTGATGGCTTGGGGGTAGAAGCTGTTCAGCAGTCTTATGGCTTGGGGGTAGAAGCTGTTCAGCAGTCTGATGGCTTGGGGGTAGAAGCTGTTCAGCAGTCTTATGGCTTGGGGGTAGAAGCTGTTCAGGAGTCTGATGGCTTGGGGGTAGAAGCTGTTCAGCAGTCTGATGGCTTGGGGGTAGAAGCTGTTCAGCAGTCTTATGGCTTGGGGGTAGAAGCTGTTCAGCAGTCTGATGGCTTGGGGGTAGAAGCTGTTCAGGAGTCTTATGGCTTGGGGGTAGAAGCTGTTCAGCAGTCTGATGGCTTGGGGTAGAAGCTGTTCAGCAGTCTGATGGCTTGGGGGTAGAAGCTGTTCAGCAGTATTATAGCTTGGGGGTAGAAGCTGTTCAGCAGTCTGATGGCTTGGGGGTAGAAGCTGTTCAGCAGTCTTATGGCTTGGGGGTAGAAGCTGTTCAGGAGTCTGATGGCTTGGGGGTAGAAGCTGTTCAGCAGTCTGATGGCTTGGGGGTAGAAGCTGTTCAGCAGTCTTATGGCTTGGGGGTAGAAGCTGTTCAGCAGTCTGATGGCTTGGGGGTAGAAGCTGTTCAGGAGTCTTATGGCTTGGGGGTAGAAGCTGTTCAGCAGTCTGATGGCTTGGGGGTAGAAGCTGTTCAGGAGTCTGATGGCTTGGGGGTAGAAGCTGTTCAGGAGTCTGATGGCTTGGGGGTAGAAGCTGTTCAGCAGTCTTAGGGCTTGGGGGTAGAAGCTGTTCAGCAGTCTGATGGCTTGGGGGTAGAAGCTGTTCAGGAGTCTTATGGCTTGGGGGTAGAAGCTGTTCAGGAGTCTGATGGCTTGGGGGTAGAAGCTGTTCAGGAGTCTGATGGCTTGGGGGTAGAAGCTGTTCAGCAGTCTGATGGCTTGGGGGTAGAAGCTGTTCAGCAGTCTGATGGCTTGGGGGTAGAAGCTGTTCAGCAGTCTTATGGCTTGGGGGTAGAAGCTGTTCAGGAGTCTGATGGCTTTGGGGTAGAAGCTGTTCAGGAGTCTTATGGCTTGGGGGTAGAAGCTGTTCAGGAGTCTTATGGCTTGGGGGTAGAAGCTGTTCAGGAGTCTTATGGCTTGGGGGTAGAAGCTGTTCAGCAGTCTTATGGCTTGGGGGTAGAAGCTGTTCAGCAGTCTTATGGCTTGGGGGTAGAAGCTGTTCAGGAGTCTTATGGCTTGGGGGTAGAAGCTGTTTAGAAGCCTTTTGGACCTAGACTTGACGCTCCGGTACCGCTTGCTTTAAATGAGTCTGCAGTTGAGTCATCTACTTTTTTAAATTACAGCCTGATGCACTTGCAAAAAAGCCCCAAAAAACAATTATACTTCAAATGCGCTGCTTTTGTGTGTCCCATTTACAGTTTACAGTGTAGGGAAAGTGTACAGACACATGCCACAGTCCTAGCTAGGCTACTAAAATGAGGGAACTTTTGACTAGCCAGCTTGAGGATGAGATCCCTGGTCTGGGGATAGTGCAGCCGTGCGATGAACTGCCTTGGTGGCGCGCCCTTGGCCGGCTCCGTTGTAGTTAAGGGGGAACTTTTGACTAGCCAGCTTGAGGATGAGATCCCTGGTCTGGGGATAGTGCAGCCGTGCGGCCTTGGTGGCGCGCCCTTGGCCGGCTTCGTTGCCTGTGATCATTGTGCGCGGTCGATCAGGATGGACGTTTTGAAGTGCTCACTCTCCAGCAATGCCGGTACGCCTTCCCTGTGGCTCAGTTGGTAGAGCATAGTGTGTGCAACGCCAGGGTTGTGGGTTTGATTCCCACGGGGGGCCAGTACAAAAAAATTAATAAAAAAATGTATGAAATGTATGTATTCACTACTGTAAGTCGCTCTGGATAAGAGCGTCTGCTAAATGACTAAAATGTAAAAATGTATCAGCTCCGAGACAAATTCAGTGGGTTTCCCTTTCTCAGTGTCCTCCTGGATCCCAAATATTCTGGTGTCTTGAATGCGACTCAAGCATTTCCAAATCAGGGTTTTGTTGTCGTTTTTGAACTTTGTGCACTGTTTCTCTATGTCCTGTAGCCTGTCCTCGTGATTGACTGTCATCTGCTCAACCTCATGCACCCTGCCCTTAGTTGCCTTCACAGTTTCAGTCAAAGTCCCAATACTCTTTGAGATATCAGCCAACCTTGTGTCCACCTTCTTGATTAGTGAGTTTATGGCAGCCAGTATGTCACTTTGAGTAGGTTCTGTGGGGAACTCCTGGGAGCTAGCATTTTCAGCTAACTCCTCGTGGGTCGGCGATGTTGAAATTGGTTTGTTTTCTATCTCATTCAAATGATCTTGTTTAGTGCAAGACAATGTTTGAAGTGAAGTAAATATAAAAAAAAAATCAAAATTGAGCAGAGGTCTAGCAAAGCACGTCTACTCCACAGCACCCTCTCTAGCGCCCCCCAGTAGGTCCTATGATTGAGTGAAGTCTGGCCCAGAGGTGCGAAGGTGAACGGCAAGGCACTGGAATAACAAACCGCCCTCGCTGTCTCTGCCTGGCCTGGCCTGTTCTCCTCTCCCTCCACTGGGATTCTCTGCCTCTGACCCCTATTACGGGGCTGTGTCACTGGCTTACTAGTGCTCTTCCATTCTGTCATTTACTCCTGAGGTGCTGAACTGTTGCACCCTCGACAACCACTGTGATTATTATTTGACCCTGCCGGTCATCTATGAACATTTGAACATCTTGAAGAACAATCTGGCCTTGATGGCCCTGTACTCCTATAATCTCCACCGGCACAGCCAGAAGAGGACTGGCAACCCCTCAGAGCCTGGTTCCTCTCTAGGTTTCTTCCTAGGTTCCCTCCTTTCTAGGGAGTTTTTCCTAGCCACCATGTTTCTATATCTTCATTGCTTGCTGCTTGGGGTTTTAGGCTGGATTCTGTATAAGCACTTTGTGACATCTGTTGATGTAAAAAGGGCTTTATAAATACATTTGATTGATTTGTTAAATATTTCTTAGTTGTCAATCAAATATATTTGGCATCGATGAAATGGGAAGAAATGCCGGTATGATCCCATTCAGCTGCGAAAACGTGGGTTGGGACAAGCATGCGCTGTCAAGCAAGCTGAAGAAGGACGAGCAGGCTAATATTCCCCATTGTTTATAAGTGCAAATCTGACTGCCAATAATCCCTCGTTCGATTTTTAGCTCATTTCACTCTGACTAGCATTAGTTGTTGATCTTGTTGTTGTTGATGTGTGTAGGCAACTGAGGGGGAGATACATTTTATGGTTATTTGATCAATAAGACTGTGACGTTCCCAAATGTAAGAGGACTCCTGTGGCATTGTCACTAGCGTCGTAGTGATGGGACCAACGAAGAACAGCTGCCTCCAATTGAAGGCCAAACCAAAACCCTGAACATAGAAATAGAACAACTAGATAACCACATAGAAATAGATTACATAGAACAGTACCCCAAAAAAAACAACAACACAAAACAAACACACCCCTGCCACGTCCTGACCAACTACAATAACAAAATGACCCCTTTACTGGTCAGGAAGTGACAGTACCCCCCCCAAAGGCGCAGACCCCGAATGCACCTGAGACAAAAACTCAAAATAACCCCAAACTAAAGGGAGGGAAGGGAGGGTGGCCACCGTCACCGACGGTTCTTGTGCAACATCCCCCCTTCCCAATCCTCCCCCCTACGGAGGTGGCTCAGGAGCGGGACGCAGACCCCGCTCTAACACTGGCTCACCCCACTTTGGTGGCGCCTCTAGCGCGAGGTCCCTCGCCGCCGACCCTGGACTGGGGACCCTCGCAGCGGGCGACTCTGGCTGCGCCGGACAGGGGGGCGACTCTGGCTGCTCCGGACTGGACAGACGCACTGAAGGCCTGATGCGTGGGACTGGCTTTGGAGGCGCCAGACTAGTGACACGCAACACAGGGCTAGTGCGAGGAGCAGGAACAGGACGTACTGGACTGGGCTGGCGCACTGGAGGCCTGATGCGTGGGGCTGGCTTTGGAGGCGCCAGACTGGTGACACGCACCTCAAGGCTAGTGCGAGGAGCAGGAACAGGATGGACCGGGTCTTGAGGACGTACTGGAGGTCTGGAGCGCACCGCCTGCACAACCCGTCCTGGCTGGGTTGTAACTGTAACCCTGTACGGGCGGAGTGCTGGCACAGGGCGAACTGGGCTGTGTTGAGGCATGATGGCTGCTGTGCGTAGAGCAAGCAGCCATCATGCCTGCTCTAGGAGACGCACTGGTGGCCAGATGTGTTGAGCAGGCATACTCCTTCCTGGCTGGATGCCCACTCTAGCACGGCACTTGCGGGGAGCTGGTATCGACCGCACCGGACTGTGCGTGATGATGGGCGAGACCGTGAGCACTTCAGCATAGCACGGTGCTCTCCACTCCAAACGCTCCCCATATTAAACACGGGGAGTTGGCTCTTGTCTATTGCCTGACTTAGCCAATCTCCCCGTGTGCCCCCCCAAAAATATTTTTTGGGGCTGCCTCTCAGGCTTATTTGCCAGCCGTGTTCCCACATAACACTCCCGGTCCACTCCAGCCTTCCTCAATGGTCCTTCTCCAGCTAGTATCTCCTCCCATGTCCAGGACTCGAGATAGCTCTCCTGTTGCTCCTTCCTCCGCCGCTTGGTCCTTTTTTGGAATGACCAACAAAGAACAGCTGCCTCCACTTGAAGGCCAAACCAAAACCCTGAACATAGAAATAGAACAACTAGATAACCACATAGAAATAGATGACATAGAACAGTACCCCAAAAACCCAATAACAGAAAACAAACACACCCCTGCTACGTCCTGACCAACTACAGTAACAAAATGACCCCTTTACTGGTCAGGACGTGACAGGTATTTGCATATTTGCAGAAATCCATTCAGATGTCTTTTAGCGGATTTGTTCTAATGATCTAAAGCCGCATTGTTGCAACTTCCTGTTAACACACAGTCCAGTTCAAAGTGAATGATGGCAGGCCCTACTGTAAACACACAGTCCAGTTCATAGTGAATGATGGCAGGCCCTACTGCCTGTAAACACACAGTCCAGTTCATAGTGAATGATGGATCGGCCCATGTAGCAAATAGCTTGTTTACATATATTATTACGGGGTGTAGGTGGGACACTTGTTAAAAACTTCACAAGAAGGAAACTCTTTGTTTTGTTTTCGAATGGCGCTCATCAGGTAACTCTACCCAGACTAGTCTCCATCTCACTAGTCATCAGGTAACTCTACCCAGACTAGTCTCCATCTCACTAGTCATCAGGTAACTCTACCCAGACTAGTCTCCTTCACCTCCCTAGTCATCAGGTAACTCTACCCAGACTAGTCTCCATCTCACTAGTCATCAGGTAACTCTACCCAGACTAGTCTCCTTCATCTCACTAGTCATCAGGTAACTCTACCCAGACTAGTCTCCATCTTACTAGTCATCAGGTAACTCTACCCAGACTAGTCATCAGGTAACTCTACCCAGACTAGTCTCCATCTCACTAGTCATCAGGTAACTCTACCCAGACTAGTCTCCTTCATCTCACTAGTCATCAGGTAACTCTACCCAGACTAGTCTCCTTCATCTCACTAGTCATCAGGTAACTCTACCCAGACTAGTCTCCATCATCTCACTAGTCATCAGGTAACTCTACCCAGACTAATCTCCTTCATCTCACTAGTCAGCAGGTAACTCTACCAAGACTAGTCTCCATCTCACTAGTCATCAGGTAACTCTACCCAGACTAGTCATCAGGTAACTCTACCCAGACTAGTCTCCATCATCTCACTAGTCATCAGGTAACTCTACCCAGACTAGTCTCCATCTCACTAGTCATCAGGTAACTCTACCCAGACTAGTCATCAGGTAACTCTACCCAGACTAGTCTCCATCTCACTAGTCATCAGGTAACTCTACCCAGACTAGTCTCCATCTCACTAGTCATCAGGTAACTCTACCCAGACTAGTCTCACTAATCTCACTAGTCATCAGGTAACTCTACCCAGACTAGTCTCATTCATCTCACTAGTCATCAGGTAACTCTACCCAGACTAGTCTCCATCTCACTAGTCACCAGGTAACTCTACCCAGACTAGTCTCCATCTCACTAGTCATCAGGTAACTCTACCCAGACTAGTCTCTTTCATCTCACTGTGACATTACTGTTTCTTTGATTGACGTCACTAATACCTTAATGACATCCCTGCCTATATAACGGTTATAAAAAAACAACCTCTCCTTAGACATGATTATCTCAGGACTGGCCCTCAGAACAGGTTCATCTGGTTTTGCAACTGTGATGTTGCTGTCTGGAAACCATTCTGTGTCAATCAGCGATGGTGACACTTCTCAGAAGTGTGTGTGTGTGTGAGAGTGTGTGTGTGTGTGTGTGTGTGAGTGAGTGAGTGAGTGAGTGTGTGTGTGAGTGAGTGAGTGAGTGAGTGTGTGTGTGTGAGTGAGTGAGTGAGTGAGTGAGTGAGTGTATGTGAGTGTGTGAGTGTGTGAGTGTGTGAGTGTGTGTGTGAGTGAGTGAGTGAGTGAGTGTGTGAGTGTGTGAGTGTGTGAGTGTGTGTGTGAGTGAGTGAGTGAGTGAGTGTGTGAGTGTGTGAGTGTGTGTGTGAGTGAGTGAGTGAGTGAGTGAGTGTGTGTGTGAGTGAGTGAGTGAGTGAGTGTATGTGTATGTGTGGAGGGAGTAAAACACAGCAGGAAATTGTTTTGTTTCTTTGTAAACGATAAACTCCTTCCCTTGTTATTCATCCTTTTCGTCCCTCTGTTCTTTCCCTACAGGAAGCAGGGCGGTGACCAACTTCGTCACAAAGCACAAAGTCCACAACAATAGCAAAGAATGACATAGATATGACTCTGCTCTGACTACCTAGTGAAACCCTGACTGAGGTCGTACCTGACTACCCAATCCGATAAAACAGATGGTTTCTAGTACTGAGAAAGTATCATCGAGCAGGGTCAGGGAAAGCAGTGACAGTTTCACCCTGAATGCTCTTAGACCCATAATGAGATTAGATGAGGTGTTGATGTACTATATGGAGGGGGAATCAGGGATTACGTTAGCCGTTAACTCCTGGCTGAATGGTGAGAAAGGTGAACTGTATAGATATAGGTCTATAGATATCAAATCAAATGTTATTAGTCACATGCTTCGTTAACAACAGGTGGAGACTAACAGTCAATGCTTCCTGACGCGCCCTTTCCCACAATGCAGAGAGAAAGAAAGAAATAACAGAAAAATAACAACATGATGAATAAATACACAATCAATAATGATAACTTTGACGACTGTATATACACGGGTTACCAGTACTGAGTCAATGTGTAGGCGGAGTACAACGTAATTGAGGTAGATATGTACATATAAGTAGGGATAAAGTGACTAGGCAACAGGAAATGGAATAAATAGTAACAGGAGCGTATGTGTGACAAGTCAAAAGAGTTGGTGCATAAAGGGTAAATGCAGATAGTTAAATAGTTAAACAATAGTTACCTGGACTAACTATTTAGCAGTCTTATGGCTTGGAGGGTTTTTTGAATGATTTAATGAGACAAAATCCCCAATGCAGGTGCTTCTACACCTGCATTGCTTGCTGTTTGGAGTTTTAGGCTGGGTTTCTGTACAGCACTTTGAGATATCAGCTGATGTAAGAAGGGCTTTATAAATACATTTGATTTGATTTGAAATACTTTTTATTTTCTACAAGATCAGAAACTATTGTGGACAATTTAACAACATATCAACCTAAAGGTCAGAGGTCACCATAGATTTGGACACGGTTTAATAGTAGTTCATAAAAATTCACCTTCCAACTATTCAGCTGAGTCAGATCTCTTGTTCTCCTGAATAGTGAACGTTGGTGTCTCCTGCCATCTGGTGTAAATGTGAATGGAATAGAACAGATTTAAAGGGATCGTCAAGAACCAGCTGAAAAGTTAGAGATCACTACCAGCCCACACATAATGAGGGGTCAGACACCACATAATGAGGGGTCAGACACCACATAATGAGGGGTCAGACACCACATAATGAGGGGTCAGACACCACATAATGAGGGGTCAGACACCACATAATGAGGGGTCAGACACCACATAATGAGGGGTCAGACACCACATTATGAGGGGTCAGACACCACATAATGAGGGGTCAGACACCACATAATGAGGGGTCAGACACCACATAATGAGGGGTCAGACACCACATAATGAGGGGTCAGACACCACATAATGAGGGGTCAGACACCACATAATGAGGGGTCAGACACCACATAATGAGGGGTCAGACACCACATAATGAGGGGTCAGACACCACATAATGAGGGGTCAGACACCACATAATGAGGGGTTAGACACCACATAATGGGGTCAGACACCACATAATGAGGGGTCAGACACCACATAATGAGGGGTCAGACACCACATAATGAGGGGTCAGACACCACATAATGAGGGGTCAGACACCACATAATGAGGGGTCAGACACCACATAATGAGGGGTCAGATACCACATAATGAGGGGTCAGAAACCACATAATGAGGGGTCAGACACCACATAATGAGGGGTTAGACACCACATAATGGGGTCAGACACCACATAATGAGGGGTCAGACACCACATAATGGGGTCAGACACCACATAATGAGGGGTCAGACAACACATAATGGGGTCAGACACCACATAATGAGGGGTCAGACAACACATAATGAGGGGTCAGACACCACATAATGGGGTTCTCCGGTTCCACGGAAACAGGCCCGATCCCCGTGATCTGCGTGAAGAGGAGGCGGAGAAAGAGGGGGCGAAGGTCGGGCTGCCTTTTGAGAATTCATAGACGATCTAATAAACCCCCACTTCCCTCCATTCTGCTAGCAAATGTGCAATCTTTGGACAATAAAATTGACGAGTCACGCTGAAGATAAAACTACCAACGGGACATTAAAAACTGTAACATGTTATGCTTCACGGAGTCGTGGCTGAATGACGACAATATCAACATACAGCTGGCTGGTTATACGATGTACCGGCAGGATAGAACAGCAGCGTCTGGTAAGACAATGGGCGGCGGTCTATGTATTTTTGTAAACAACAGCTGGTGCACGATATCTAAGGAAGTCTCGAGCTATTGTTCGCCTGAGGTCGAGTATCTCATGATAAGCTGTAGACCGCGCTACCTACCTAGAGAGTTTTTATCTGTATTCTTTGTAGTTGTTTACAATCCTCCACAGTCAAAGGCTGGCACTAAAACAGCATTTTGACCATAAGCAAACAAGAAAACTCCCACCCAGAGGTGGCACTCCTAGTAGCCGGGGACTTTAATGCAGGGAAACTTAAATCCCTTTTACCACATTTTTATCAACATGTTAAATGTGCAACAAGAGGAAAAAAATCTCTGGACCACCAATACTCCACACACAGAGACGCATACAAAGCTCTCCCTCTCGCCCTCCATTTGGCAAATCTGACCATAATTCTATCTTCCTGATTCCTGTTTATAAGCAAAAATTAAAGCAGGAATCACCAGTGACTAGATCATGTGGTGGTTAATTTCTGTATTACCAAATGAGGAGAGAGACAAACTTCACACACCAGTCAGAGTTATACTTAAACTACATCTTTAATTATAAGAGTTTTGCAATAGCAATGTCTTTCAAATGATGCGCCATTTCTAATGAACCATTGAAAGTGACAACAGAAAAGTACAAAGATCTTTTATAGCCAAGATACACCCCTCTCAACCTTAAACACTGACTCTGAAACTATAACCAGGTCTTAGACGGTCCTCTGTCTTAACCCCCTCACTCAACCATGGGAGGACTGACCCTGACCCTATATCTAGATCCTAGACGGTCCTCTGTCTTAACCCCTTCACTAAACCATGGGAGGACTGACCCTGACCCTATATCTAGATCCTAGACGGTCCTCTGTCTTAACCCCTTCACTCAACCATGGGAGGACTGACCCTGACCCTATATCTAGATCCTAGACGGTCCTCTGTCTTAACCCCTTCACTAAACCATGGGAGGACTGACCCTGACCCTATATCTAGATCCTAGACGGTCCTCTGTCTTAACCCCTTCACTCAACCATGGGAGGACTGACCCTGACCCTATATCTAGATCCTAGACGGTTCTGTGTCTCGGTTGCGTTTCATGAAAACAGGGACATGTCTAACAGACAGTGAAGACACTTTTTTTGTTGTTGTGGCGTAAGGTTTGAAAAGGGTCACACACACAAGCTCTGCTCTGATGCTGCAGCTGTCTCCTTCTATGAAATGATGTGTAATAGAATCAAAGAATGACTGGAAAGGCGAGTAATGGCTGAATGGAACTAGGAAATGTGTAGCCTGGACAGCTTGGAGAATAATCGTCCTCAATAGCTCATTGATATAATGTATTTTCACGTTCAGTCATTTTTGACATGACGCTGTTTATCACATTTCCTTGTATGTAGAGAAGATTTTGAAAATATAAACGTGAGATTTTTTTGTTTGTTGTTGTTGTTTTTCAATGAACTGTTTTGAGTATCTGGACCATGTTTTATCTGAGAGTACCAGACCCCCACGGATGAGCCACTGTAACGTCTGACTGCTGCTGAAACAGTGTTTTCCTGGATGGATCAGGTTTTCACACTCACAGAACAGAACACAAGACCATGAAATATTCAAATGATGAATCTGGGTCATGTTTCAGAGTGTTGGAGTGAAAGACTTCTGAGCAATAAATTCCGAAAAATAATTTTTTGGGTGGGAAGAGCTGGATGATATGGAAAATACCTTTTGTAGGCTTATTCACTGCGAATGGAGCTTTGCTCGGCGCCACTCTGTTGGCGCATCAAAACCATTCTAGCAAACAGTCTACTCCGGTTGTAAAGTGGAGCCATGAACTCCATAGAGATGAGAAATACATGATACACTCACAGAAAGCTGTGACTGTCCTCTCTGTAACTAGAACAACTGTAGTTGCATTGAAAACGGGTCTTTTCACAGCAAATTGTATTTTGCGCAACGATTATAATCCTTGTGTTTCCCATAATGCATCTCTCCCTTTTCCGTCCTCACAGAGGGAGTGAGAGTGGCTCTTTCACACAGCAGCCGACAGTGAAACAAGGACAGGCTGATACTTTCATAGCAGGAATCAACATAATGAATAGGTTAATTACTATTGACCAGATAATGGTTTTAGAACAATCTACAAGAACGTTAAGTAGCAAAATCATGAAAATTACTGACATAAGCCATATACTTCGTAAAATGATGGCAATGTTGGTGTCTGTAACGTTCGTCGTTATAGAGGGACCAAGGCGCAGCGGAGGTTTGGTTCATCATCATTTTTATTAGAACGGTGAACCAGCAAAACAATAAACGATACCATGAACGAACAGCTTCACAGGCTACGAATAGCAATGCAAATACAATTCCCCACCAACAGCGTGGGGGAAAATGAACTTAAATGAGATCCCAATCAGAGACAACTAGCGACAGCTGTCTCTGATTGGGAAGACAGAAACCAACATAGAAATACTCCCCAATAGAGCCAACACAAGGCTCCAACGCAAAACAGAAAACAAACACAGGAAAACCACCCAACATAAACCACCCTGACCCAAAACACCTGAGTTCACCCGGTCAGGGCGTGACAGTACCCCCCCCTCAACGGTGCGTACTCCCGGCGCACCAAACTTAAGTCTATTAGGGGGGGGGAATCCGGGTGGGCGCCTCACCCTCGGTGGAGGCTCTGGCCCCGGGCGTGTTCTCCCCCCCGCCTCCACCTTAGCCCTACCCCTCTGGCCCGGACTGGACCACTGTGGAGCGGCATGCCCAGGCTCTGGAGCGGAGCCGTCGCCCGGAACAGGATTGGGCACCGGTGGACCGGACCCGGGCCGTGCCGGACTGGGAACACGCACCACTGGTTTGGTGCGGGCAGCAGGGACGGGCCGGACAGGACTGGGGACACGCACCACTGACTTGGTGCGGGGAGCAGGGACGGGCCGGACAGGACTGGGGACACGCACCACTAACCTGGTGCGGGGAGCAGGAACGGGCCGGACAGGACTGGGAACACGCACCTCTGACTTGGTGCGGGGAGCAGGAACGGGCCGGACAGGACTGGGGACACGCACCACTAACCTGGTGCGGGGAGCAGGGACGGGCCGGACAGGACTGGGGACACGCACCACTAACCTGGTGCGGGGAGCAGGGACGGGCCGGACAGGACTGGGGACACGCACCACTAACCTGGTGCGGGGAGCAGGGACGGGCCGGACAGGACTGGGGACACGCACCACTAACCTGGTGCGGGGAGCAGGGACGGGCCGGACAGGACTGGGGACACGCACCACTGACTTGGTGCGGGGAGCAGGGACGGGCCGGACAGGACTGGGGACACGCACCACTAACCTGGTGCGGGGAGCAGGAACGGGCTGGACAGGACTGGGGACACGCACCACTAACCTGGTGCGGGGAGCAGGGACGGGCCAGACAGGACTGTGAACACGTACTGGTGCCCTGAAGCGTGGAGCCGGTTTAGCCACTCGTCCTGGCTGGATGCCCATCCTAGCACGGCATGTGCTGGGCATGTCCACCGGACGTACCGGGCTGTGCGGGCGCACTGGCGACACACCGCGCAACTCCGCTTCCCGTGGCCTGGAGCGGGGAGCAGGGACGGGCCGGACAGGACTGTGGACACGCACCGTGGGCTTGGTGCGGGGAGCAGGGACGGGCCAGACAGGACTGTGAACACGTATAGGTGACCTGTAGCGTGGAGCTGGTTTAGCCACTCGTCCCGGCTGGATTCCCATCTTAGCACGGCATGTGCTGGGTCTGTCCACCGGACGCACTGGGCTGTGCGGGCGCACTGGCGACACAGCGCGCAACTCCGCATACCAGGGCTCCTCCTCCAGATCTTCCCTCTGCAGGTCCTCAATCAACTGCCTCATCCTCGTCTCTTCCTCCGCCGTCATCCCCCACGAGAGCAGTGGTCTGGGCTCTTCCTCTGCCCTACCGGACCACCCCATTAGCCCCCCCAAAAAATTTTCTTGGGGCTGTTTTCCGGGCCTCCTCGACCGCCGCCTGCGACTCCGTCTACCGGCTGGCTTTTCCTCCTCGACCTGGGAGTCCGTCCGCCAGGGTCCTTTCCCCGACATGATCTCCTCCCAGGTCCAGAACTCCTTTCCCTCGCGAGCCCATCTCTCGCGCTCCTTTTCCTCCCGCTGCTTGGTCCTGGTTCGGTGGGGAATTCTGTAACGTTCGTCGTTATAGAGGGACCAAGGCGCAGCGGAGGTTTGGTTCATCATCATTTTTATTAGAACGGTGAACCAGCAAAACAATAAACGATACCATGAACGAACAGCTTCACAGGCTACGAATAGCAATGCAAATACAATTCCCCACCAACAGCGTGGGGGAAAATGAACTTAAATGAGATCCCAATCAGAGACAACTAGCGACAGCTGTCTCTGATTGGGAAGACAGAAACCAACATAGAAATACTCCCCAATAGAGCCAACACAAGGCTCCAACGCAAAACAGAAAACAAACACAGGAAAACCACCCAACATAAACCACCCTGACCCAAAACACCTGAGTTCACCCGGTCAGGGCGTGACAGTGTCGGTAATTTTCGGTTTATCGTCTCTGCTATACTATAGTACCGTTAAAGGACACAATGCACGTTTGAGCCCTAGGTTATGAGTAAGACCAGGAGGTTTTCCTGACCGAGAAAAACAGGTTACAACTAGGACCCAGAGTTGTTCCTGGTCAAGTCAATCGGTCAGGAGAAACTCCCAGCCCATCAAGGCCTAGGTCCTGACGAGATCTTATGAAAGGACTGTATTTCATCACGTTACCCTGCTTGCAAACCACATTTCCCTCCTGAAGACAAAGTTTGATTGGTTTAATAATATCCTGTGTGTCTATTCCTCTCAGTAAGCGTGAGTCGACGATGTTCCCGAGCTCACGCCGGGACCGTCCGCCGCGTCAGTTTCTCCACTGACGGACAGAAGCTGGTCAACGCCGCAGAGGACAACACCCTCAAAGTCTGGACTGTTCACAGACAGAAGTTTCTGTTCTCTCTCTCAACCAGCACTGGGTCCGCTGCGCAAGTATAAAATCAATAACCTGTTATTACCCAATGTTATGAATGTGATGGCTGTATGAAATCAACAAACTGTTTCTTAATCTGGTCCCAGATCTGTGTGTCCCGTCTATCATAATGACCATAAGAGTTGATGAGACAACACAAACTGATCTGACAGAATGGACGATCATGATTGCTAACATATACTGTTAAAGTGATTTATTAATTAACTCATGTTTTATTTAACCTTTATTTAACTAGGCAAGTCAGTTAAGAACACATTCTTATTTACAATGACGGCCTACCAGGGAACAGTGGGTTAACTGCCGTGTCCAGGGGCAGAATGACTCTAGGAACCGTTCGGTTACTGCCCCAACGTTCTAACCACTAGGCTACCTGCTGCCCCAACGTTATAACCACTAGGCTACCTGCCGCCCCTACACTCTAACCACTAGGCTACCTGCCGCCCCAACGTTCTAACCACTAGGCTACCTGCCGCCCCAACGTTCTAACCACTAGGCTACCTGCCGCCCCAACGTTCTAACCACTAGGCTACCTGTCGCCCCAACGTTCTAACCACTAGGCTACCTGCCGCCCCAACGTTCTAACCACTAGGCTACCCGCTGCCCCAACGTTCTAACCACTAGAATACCTGCCGCCCCTCCACTCTAACCACTAGGCTACCTGCCGCCCCTACACTCTAACCACTAGGCTACCTGTCGCCCCAACGTTATAACCACTAGGCTACCTGCCGTCCCTACACTCTAACCACTAGGCTACCTGCTGCCCCAACGTTATAACCACTAGGCTACCTGCCGCCCCTACACTCTAACCACTAGGCTACCTGCCGCCCCAACGTTCTAACCACTAGGCTACCTGCCACCCCAACGTTCTAACCACTAGGCTACCTGCCACCCCAACGTTCTAACCACTAGGCTACCTGCCTCCCCAACGTTCTAACCACTAGGCTTCCTGCCGCCCCAACGTTATAACCACTAGGCTACCTGCCGTCCCTACACTCTAATCACTAGGCTACCTGCTGCCCCAACGTTATAACCACTAGGCTACCTGCCGCCCCTACACTCTAACCACTAGGCTACCTGCCGCCCCAACGTTCTAACCACTAGGCTACCTGTCGCCCCAACGTTCTAACCACTAGGCTACCTGCCGCCCCAACGTTCTAACCACTAGGCTACCCGCTGCCCCAACGTTCTAACCACTAGAATACCTGCCGCCCCTCCACTCTAACCACTAGGCTACCTGCCGCCCCTACACTCTAAACACTAGGCTACCTGCTGCCCCAACGTTATAACCACTAGGCTACCTGCCGCCCCTACACTCTAACCACTAGGCTACCTGCCGCCCCAACGTTCTAACCACTAGGCTACCTGCCACCCCAACGTTCTAACCACTAGGCTACCTGCCGCCCCAATGTTCTAACCACTAGGCTACCTGCCGCCCCAACGTTCTAACCACTAGGCTACCCGCCGCCCCAACGTTCTAACCACTAGAATACCTGCCGCCCCTCCACTCTAACCACTAGGCTACCTGCCGCCCCTACACTCTAACCACTAGGCTACCTGTCGCCCCAACGTTATAACCACTAGGCTACCTGCCGTCCCTACACTCTAAACACTAGGCTACCTGCTGCCCCAACGTTATAACCACTAGGCTACCTGCCGCCCCTACACTCTAACCACTAGGCTACCTGCCGCCCCTACACTCTAACCACTAGGCTACCTGCCGCCCCAACGTTCTAACCACTAGGCTACCTGCCACCCCAACGTTCTAACCACTAGGCTACCTGCCGCCCCAATGTTCTAACCACTAGGCTACCTGCCGCCCCAACGTTCTAACCACTAGGCTACCTGCCGCCCCAACACTCTAACCACTAGGCTACCTGCCGCCCCAACGTTCTAACCACTAGGCTACCTGCCACCCCAACGTTCTAACCACTAGGCTACCTGCCGCCCCAACGTTCTAACCACTAGGCTACCTGCCGCCCCAACGTTCTAACCACTAGGCTACCTGCCGCCCCAACGTTCTAACCACTAGGCTACCTGCCGCCCCAACGTTCTAACCACTAGGCTACCTGCCGCCCCAACGTTCTAACCACTAGGCTACCTGCCGCCCCAACGTTCTAACCACTAGGCTACCTGCCGCCCCAACGTTCTAACCACTAGGCTACCTGCCGCCCCAACGTTCTAACCACTAGGCTACCTGCCGCCCCAACGTTCTAACCACTAGGCTACCTGCCGCCCCAACGTTCTAACCACTAGGCTACCTGCCGCCCCAACGTTCTAACCACTAGGCTACCTGCCGCCCCAACGTTCTAACCACTAGGCTACCTGCCGCCCCATTAATACAGGCTATGTAAATCTAAAAACATCATACTGGCTGTATAAATTACAAGTTAAGTATTTTTTTAGATGTAACCTTCATTTTACAGGGATTTACATAGCTACTTTTTGAAAGTATAGTTTTACTGGATGGTATTTCAGATGGAGTATTTCTGTTTTCAGCATGTCTCATTAGTTTGTGTAAAATACATCTGATTGTTAATTCTTTCTGTCTTCAGGTTTTCACCAGACGGACAGTTGATAGTGTCGGCCAGTGATGACAAGCCCATTAAGATCTGGATCTGACAAGAACTGTTGGAGTGTATCCACTCATTATATGAACATGGAGGGTAAGGCTTCATCTGTAGTAAACTACCCTGGGAAATGGAGGGTAAGGTTTCATCTGTAGTAAACTACCCTGGATCATGGAAGGTAAGGCTTCATCTGTAGTAAACTACCCTGGAAGTGTTTTGTGTTACGAACCGGCTCAAAGTTCGTAACAAAAGGGAGACAACGTGGAGACAAAGGGTAACAAAAATATATATTTATTAAATAAAACAACTAAGAAGGTAACAATGGCATGTGTAATCAGTAATCAGTAGTGTAAGTGAGTGTGTTGCATACTTGAATGTAATAATGCAGAGTGTTGAAAGGTGCCAAAGCAAATAACCAAGAAAACCACAAAACTACACAACCAAAAACAACAAGGTGTCTGTGTGGAGAGAGTCTCCTCAATGAATGGGGAAGAGGTCCATTTATCCTGGGAAACACCTGAGCCCAGGTGTTTCCCATTCATCTGACGACCCTTCCAACTCCGCCCACCGGCCTCCTAATAAAGAAACAAGAACAAGAGAGAATACGGCAGACAGAGTGGGAGGGTCGTCACACCCCCCCCCATAAAACCGGGGACCAACAAGGGCCCCGGAACAACACACCAGCCTCTGCGTCCCAAATCTACAAGAGGTTACATGTGCACCTTCCACTTGCCCCAGCCAACCTCCTTCTCCCCAGACCTCAGCAACCTTTGTGTACAGGAAGCAACTTTTAAGAGGAAAGAAGAAAACGAGACCAGGAGGGAACAGACAGGAACGACAGAACACGACAACACCAAACAACGGTCAGTCACATAAATATTCAGGAACAGGGCGCACGAGAGAGCGCATCAGCAATCACGTTATCAGTTCCCCGGATATGCCTCACATCGAGATCGAAGGATTGTAAAAATAAACACCATCTCATTATCCTCTGATTGGGACACATCATGGACCTGAAAAAGGTGAGAGGGTTATGGTCGGTGTAGACCACAATAGGTACTACCCCCGACCCAACATACACTTCAAAGTGTTGTAGCGCCCAAATGAGTGCTAGCGCTTCTTTTTCAATGACCGAGTAGTTCAACTGACAACGATCAAATTTCCTGGAAAAGAAACTAACAGGCCTCTCAACCCCAGACACATCTGCTTGCAGCAAAACTGCACCTGCCCCCACATGACTAGCATCCACCTGCAAGGTAAATGACAAATCCACACGAGGAGCAGCCAGCACCGGAGTTGAGGTAAGCAACCTCTTTGCATCTTCAAAAGCCTGTTGACAATGAGAAGACCATACGTAAACAGCCTTAGCTTTCAACAATTCTGTCAAGGGAGCGACCACAGTAGAAAAGTTCCTACAAAATCCACGGTAGTAACCAATCATTCCCAAGAAACGCATAAGTTCCTTTTTTGTAGTTGGTGGTGGAAAAGCATCAATAGCTACCACTTTAGCCCGAACCGGACGCACTTCACCCTGCCCAACCACCTTTCCAAGGTATGTAACAGTTTAACTCACATTTAGCCAAATTGATCGTGAGGTGACCTGCAGCCAGCCGCTCAAACAAGGCTTGAATACGAGACAGATGTTCCTCCCAGGTATCTGCATATATCACTACATCGTCCAGATAAACAGCGCACCCGGCCAGCCCTGCAACAACCCTGTTCATAAGTCGCTGAAAAGTGGCAGGTGCATTACGCAGGCCAAAACTCATAACCGAATACGAGTACAGACCAGAGGGTGTAATAAAGGCAGAGATTTCACGTGCCCTACTCGTTAGGGGCACCTGCCAATAGCCCTTTAACAGGTCAAATTTGCTCACAAACTTAGCTGCTCCGACTTTATCTACGCAGTCCTCCATTCGAGGAAGAGGAAATGAATCTGGCTTAGTGACAGCATTTACCTTACGGTAGTCCGTACAAAATCTGTTTGTTCCATCCGGTTTACTGACCAATATACAGGGAGAAGCCCAACTGGAGAAAGAAGGCTCTGCTATCTTACTCTCCAGCATATAGCTGACCTCAGCATCCAGACAACGCAGTTTCTCTGCAGAAACTCTATAGTACCGCTGACGAATAGGGTCAGCATCTCCAATGTCAATATCATGCTCTATCAAGTTGGTACGTGTTGGTATATCAGAAAACAATTCTGGAAATTTCCGAATCAGATCAACCATCTCTTTTCGCTCATCCACAGGTAGATGGTTAAGAAGGTTGTCCAAAATATCCAGTGTCTCTGAATTTTTCAATCTACCTTGCAATATGCAATCGTCGGGACCAGGAACACCTTCCTCATCATGCACAGACCTAGCATGAGAAGAACCAAAGGATGTAACGGTATCAGCCAAAAGAACAGGTTTACCGTCCTCTTTAGACTCCCACTGTTCAGTCTCCGTTGAACGTGCATAATAGGGTTTTAACAAATTTACATGGCACAGTTGGTGTGCTTTTCTCCGTTCTGGAGTGGCAACTAGATAATTCTGCTCAGTGTACTGGCGCACCACTGTATATGGACCTTGAAACTTGGCTTGAAAAGGAGAACCAATAATTGGCAGCAGAGCAAGAACCTGGTCACCTGGACTAAAGTGACGAGGCTCAGTTCGACGATCAAATATGCCCTTCATCCTTTCCTGTGAAGATGATAGCTTTTCTTTCGCCATTTCACCAGCGGCATACAAGCGTCGCCGGAAATCACACACATACGATAACAAGGACTGAGGAGGCTCGGGAGACTTCCAATCATCCTGGAGAACAGATAAAAGTCCACGCACCCTATGTCCAAACACAAGGTCATTTGGACTGAAACCTGTGCTCTCCTGTGAAACCTCCCTAGCGGCTAACAGTAACCAAGGCAACCCCTCCTCCCAATCCTTATCCATCTCAGTACAATAAGCTCTCAACAAAGACTTAAGTGTTTGATGGAAACGTTCCAGTGCTCCCTGACTTTGCGCATGATAGGCGCTAGACAAATTGTGTTTAATATGGAGCTGTTGTAAAACCTGACCAAAGAGAGTAGAGGTGAAATTTGATCCTTGATCACTCTGAATGACCTTAGGGATTCCAAAAAGTGAGAAAAACTGAGTCAAAGCTTTTAACACAGACTTAGTCGTGATAGACCGGAGAGGATAAGCAGCCGGAAACCTAGTGGTCTGACACATCACAGTCAACAAGTAATTACTACCTTTTTTAGAACGTGGCAGAGGACCAACACAATCAATAATCAGGTACTCAAAAGGTTGGCTGAGTACCGGAATAGGAAACAGTGGTACCGGCTTAATAGCTTGATTAGGTTTACCAGTTAATTGACAGGTGTGACAAGTTTTGATAAACTCAGAAACATCTCTCTTCAATCCAGGCCAAAAGAAATGTCTTAATATACGATTGTAGGTTTTCCTCACACCCATATGTCCAGCCACATCATTGTGAGAAGTGGTCAAAACCAACTCACGAAGCTTAACTGGTACAACAACCTGACTAATCGCCTCCCCCAGAAAACAACTACCATGAGACATCCACTTTCTCATCAGGACATCCTCTTGGAGAAAATATCCATGTGCAACATCTCCCAACTGTTCCACAGGCACAATTTGGTCACGCAACTTCTCTAATGTGGGGTCAGTCCGTTGCGCATCGATTAGATCGGAGCGGGGTACAGTTAACGGAATAACGGGGAAAACAGTGATAGACGTCTTTGTGGTATTCTCATTTACCGACGCAGTAACTAGATCGCCATGGATCATAGAACGCGTCACTGCACACGCAGAGAACACCTCTGGGAAACTCTGCGCACTCTCATCAGGAATCCCTACAATTACCGGTGTAGTGGAAACCACTAGAGCTGGAGACACAACAGGCCACACACGCTCACCAGCCAAGTTATTCCCAAGGATAACGTCAATACCCTCAATAGGCAATGAAGGACGCACCCCCACAACAACCTCACCTTTCACCAGTCCACAATCCAACATTAATCTATGCAATGGAACTGACAGAGTGTTCAAACCTATTCCCCTAATTAGCACGCTATTCCCTGAATCAGTCTCAGCAGAGAAGGGTAACAGAGATTCCAACACAAATGATTCAGAGGCACCTGTGTCTCTTAGGATCTTCACTGGCACTAGGTTCTTACTTCCTAACAGAGACACAAAACCCTCCGTAATGAAAGGTAAATAGTCTCGATCAATATGGACTTTCACCTGCCCCTGGGCATGAGACAATGTGTCAGGAGTAAACTGATGTGGAACAAGCGCAGCTAACGCCGTAGGCTTAGATTTAACATAATTACCTGTACAGAAGTTATCCCTAGATCTAAGAACCGGACATTCGTTTTTCCAATGACCTGAGCTTTGACAGTAGTGACACTCTTGACCAAAGTCAGTTTTACCACGGGAGTCAGGCTCAACCCTAGTTGAATAAAACTCTGCCCGTGAACCAGAGTATCTCGGTGACCGAGGTCCAAATCTCTCCGAACGTCTCCACTCACTCCGTATACGGGGCTCTACAAAAACAGTTGTGTGAGTCAAAACATATTCATCTGCCAAAACCGCAGCTTCAGCGACAGTTTTAACTTTCCGTTCGTTAATATACGTGGCTATACGATCAGGGACTGTGTCCTTAAATTGCTCTAACATAATCAGCTCACACAGCCCTTGGAAAGTCATAACTGCAGAGGCGGAACACCAGCGATTAAACTGTGAAGATAATTGTCGCACAAACTCAACATGAGTTTGTTTATCATCCCTTTTTAAAGTTCTAAATCGTTGGCGGTAAGCCTCAGGAACCAATTCGTAAATCTGTAACACCGCCGTTTTAACCTTATCATAACTGACACTGTCGGCTACACTAAGAGCTGAATATGCTTCCTGCGCTTTACCAGTCAGCACACATTGCAACATCAAAGCGCGATCAGAATCAGGCCAACTCCTAGCGTTAGCAACACGCTCAAACAACAAAAAGAACGTCTCAGGATCCTTTTCATTAAACTGAGGCAACAACCGTAAATTCCCAACAATGTCAAATGTGTCCGGGGCACGACCAAAAAAGGAACGATTCCTAAGTAATTCTGGGTCACCTTCCCAGAGCAAACTCTCTCCTGAGAGCTTTCCTTCCCTAACCAACTCTAGTCGCTCTTGTTGCAGCTTGATTTTAGCACGCTCGATATCCTGTTTAAATTCCAATTCCTTTTCATGTTTTAACTGATCAGCAGTCAATTCCTTTTCATATTTTAACTGATCAGCAGTCAATTCCTTTTCATGTTTTAACTGATCAGCAGCCAATTCCTTTTCATATTTCAACCGATCGTGCTCTTGCTGTAACAGAAGCAGCTCTTTCTGCTGTTCAAAAAGAAGATTACTAGGACTAACCGATGGAGCGGTAATTGTGACATATCGGGGAGACGGCGAGTCCTCAGCAGAGACTGCCCCAGTGGTAACGTCAAGAATACCACTCTCCATCAGATTGGCCTTCAATATTAACCTAATGGAATTTTTTAGACGTTTATCACTAATTTCAATTTTATAGTGTTCAGCAACCTTCAACAGCTGTTCTTTAGTACATAAGTCTAACAGTTCCTCTTTTGGAAAGCGAATGAACTCGTCTACATTAGACGCCATAGTCAGAGAGAGAGAAAAAAAAAAAATCTCACTCAACCCCTCTGAGCACACCAGACCACAACAAGAGAAATAACAATCACACTGGTACCACAGAAAAGAGATGAGATATGGAGCTTCCCCAAAACCTACAATAACTCAACCCTAGTCTTCATGCAGATTTGCGGTGGGTAATTATGCACTTTAGCCCGCTGGCGAGGAAGTAACCCCCCAGCACGCTGGTAGATTCCACCAAGCCACGGATGTGCTCCCGAGACAACTGCTCAGTCCACAGACACCACACAAAAATAACAAACTTTAACAATGCCCAACATATTCCAACAATGAAACACGTCGCTAAGCCTATCAGGGGAAAAAGGCTATAGCTCCGGTAGTAAGTTTCACTACCCTATCCAAATCTCCCACCGAGGTACACAGCTGATTGTACTCACCTCAGACCAATGTTCCCACAGCGAGTAGAACAAGTGTTTCCAGGCTGGGCAGAGGCCTGGAAACTAACCAATGTACTCTCTCCAACACAGCACACAAACAAAACCAACAAAGGCAACCAGTACTGAGCACCAAACTCAAACTAACAAAATATACAAACAAAGTACCTACGGAATTTAACATACCTCCACGTTTTCTCCCAAACACAATCCGTTCAAAATCCTGGATGAGCCCCCACTTGTTACGAACCGGCTCAAAGTTCGTAACAAAAGGGAGACAACGTGGAGACAAAGGGTAACAAAAATATATATTTATTAAATAAAACAACTAAGAAGGTAACAATGGCATGTGTAATCAGTAATCAGTAGTGTAAGTGAGTGTGTTGCATACTTGAATGTAATAATGCAGAGTGTTGAAAGGTGCCAAAGCAAATAACCAAGAAAACCACAAAACTACACAACCAAAAACAACAAGGTGTCTGTGTGGAGAGAGTCTCCTCAATGAATGGGGAAGAGGTCCATTTATCCTGGGAAACACCTGAGCCCAGGTGTTTCCCATTCATCTGACGACCCTTCCAACTCCGCCCACCGGCCTCCTAATAAAGAAACAAGAACAAGAGAGAATACGGCAGACAGAGTGGGAGGGTCGTCACATTTGTTTCTGTCCTGTATTTTGGTGACAGTGTTTGTTTCTGTCCTGTATTTTGGTGACAGTGTTTTGGTTCTGTCCTGTGTTTTGGTGACAGTATTTCGGTTCTGTCCTGTGTTTTGGTGACAGTATTTTGTTTCTGTCCTGTGTTTTGGTGACAGTGTTTTGTTTCTGTCCTGTGTTTTGGTGACAGTGTTTTGTTTCTGTCCTGTGTTTTGGTGACAGTGTTTTGTTTCTGTCCTGTGTTTTGGTGACAGTGTTTTGGTTTTATCCTGTGTTTCGGTGACAGTGTTTTGTTACTGTCCTGTGTGTTTGTGACAGTGTTTTGTTTCTGTGCTGTACTTTGTTTCTGTCCTGTATTTTGGTGACAGTGTTTTGGTTCTGTCCTGTGTTTTGGTGACTGTGTTTTGTTTCTGTCCTGTGTTTTGGTGACAGTATTTTGGTTCTGGCCTGTGTGTTGGTGACAGTGTTTTGGTTCTGTCCTGTATTTTGGTGACAGTGTTTTGGTTCTGTCCTGTGTTTTGGTGACAGTGTTTTGGTTCTGTCCTGTGTTTTGGTGACTGTGTTTTGTTTCTGTCCTGTGTTTTGGTGACAGTATTTTGGTTCTGGCCTGTGTGTTGGTGACAGTGTTTTGGTTCTGTCCTGTGTTTTGGTGACAGGGTTTTGTTTATGTCCTGTATTTTGGTGACAGTGTTTTGGTTCTCTCCTCTGTTTTGGTGACAGGGTTTTGTTCCTGTCTTGTGTGTTCTGGTGACTGTGTTTTGTTTGTGTCCTGTGTTTTGGCAACAGTTTTTTGGTTCTCTCCTCTGTTTTGGCGACAGTGTTTTGTTTCCTTCTGAGCGATTGGATGAATATAGAAAGTTCCTTCTGAGACATTGGATGAGGATTGGAGCTACCTGACAAAGACAGGATTTCTGGGTATATTGTTGCTACGGCGTCTCAATATTACTGCTTGTCCCTACAAGCAGTAATATTGGCTCTTTTTCTCATTTTTTAAGCAAAGGTCTTTTAAGGGAGTTTGCGAAAACAGATGTTAATTTCGCCAAGCCGAGTTCTGCTAGGAGCAAACCAGACCTATGTTTGCAGATTAGCTTACATTCAGCCTATCTTCATAGCTACCCAGCACAGTGACAAGCTGTGGCACTAGGGCTGTTATGTTCCCCAGTTTATGTGTTGTTGTGGGTTTGTATGTGTTTATGTGTGTATTTCAGGAAATGGCTTCCTGAAGTCCTAAGCAGCTGATTGGTCGACCCCATTGATGATTGGAGCTCTGACTCCGCCCTCTCGTCAGGAGAACAGCTGTTTTCAATTACCGACTCCTTCTGCAGCTTTAAAAGCCAGTGTTCCTTTGTTAGGAGGAGAGAGAGAGTTTCTTGGTATGTCCTGTGTTTTGTTGTTGGTCTGTATAATTGATGTAAAGTATTTTGTAGCCGGTCCTGCAGATAAATAATTTAAAATGTTCACTTACGTTAGTAATTATTCTGTTTTTGTTCCCAGGGGGGAAGGGGAAGGCACCTTGGGAGTGCTTAGGCAAGAGGCCTGCGGGCATACATATACCCATAGTATGTACTCTGTTTATGCTCACTAGGTAAGACCTGGGCGGACCACCCCCTGTATTTTGGTTAGCGCGCCAGGTGGTGCTAAAGTAGGTAAGTAGTGGGTAGGTAGGTAACGTAGGAGAGGGGGCTCTTTAAGTTTAACTTTCTTTGCTTTGGTACCATCCAGACCCTTTTCCCCAAAATTACTGTGTGAAGGAATTAAATTCGCTGTAAATGGTAACATATTCTACCTCTGTCATCCTTACCCACACCTGCAGTCACAGACCTCTTTCACTCCACTGGGAGTTGAGTGTAGTAGGGTGTTGTGTTCCCTCCTCCAAGAGGCGTGCCTTACAAGGACTGTAACACATCAGAAAGTCCATGGCTGTTCTTCTGTCACGTTGCAGTTTGAACGGTTCACCTACAGGTTTACCGAAGTGGTCTAATGTTGAGGTGATTCCACTTAAAATGCCACCATCTGTTGTGAACATTTACAGTTTGGTCATTTAGCAGACACTCTAATCCAGAGCCATTTACAGTCTGATCCAGGTTTACAGTCTGATCCAGGTTTACAGTCTGATCCAGGTTTACAGTCTGATCCAGGTTTACAGTCCGATCCAGGTTTACAGTCTGATTTTACAGTATGACAGGTTTACAGTATGACAGGTTTACAGTCAGATCCAGGTGTATGCCTCACATCTGATTAACTGTGATTTTGGAGTGTTGTATCACTGTCAATGATTTGACTGAGGAGTTTCAGAGAAAGCCTGCAGTGGGTGACAGACAGACAGACAGGACTGTTGTTGTAATAGCGCTGATCAACCACCAGGTGGGGCGCTGCACCTGTTGACAGAATACGAGCAGGCTTATGTAGCTATTGATCTGAGGGGAGAAAAACCTTGAGGCTGTTCCTATACCTCTCTGCATGTTATCAGCAAGGTGCCTAAAACTGAAGCTAAAATGTCAATATTTCACATAAGTTTGTGTATTTAACTTTCAAGTTATGTAGTATCTTCTATCCACTTCAGGTAACTAACAACCTGATAACAGCTTTCCATCCATCTGGAAACTACCTGATAACAGGCTTCCGTCGATCTGGAAACTACCTGATAACAGGCTTCCATCCATCTGGAAACTACCTGATAACAGGCTTCCGTCCATCTGGAAACTACCTGATAACAGGCTTCCATCCATCTGGAAACTACCTGATAACAGGCTTCCATCCATCTGGAAACTACCTGATAACAGGCTTCCGTCGATCTGGAAACTACCTGAAACAGGCTTCGGTCGATCTGGAAACTACCTGATAACAGGCTTCCATCCATCTGGAAACTACCTGATAACAGGCTTCCATCCATCTGGAAACTACCTGATAACAGGCTTCCATCCATCTGGAAACTACCTGATAACAGGCTTCCATCCATCTGGAAACTACCTGATAACAGGCTTCCATCCATCTGGAAACTACCTGATAACAGGCTTCCATCCATCTGGAATCTACCTGATAACAGGCTTCGGTCCATCTGGAATCTACCTGATAACAGGCTTCGGTCGATCTGGAATCTACCTGATAACAGGCTTCGGTCGATCTGGAAACTACCTGATACAGGCTTTCGTCGATCTGGAAACTACCTGATAACAGGCTTCCGTCGATCTGGAAACTACCTGATAACAGGCTTCCGTCGATCTGGAAACTACCTGATAACAGGCTTCCGTCGATCTGGAAACTACCTGATAACAGGCTTCCGTCCATCTGGAAACTACCTGATAACAGGCTTCCGTCCATCTGGAAACTACCTGATAACAGGCTTCCGTCCATCTGGAAACTACCTGATAACAGGCTTCCGTCCATCTGGAAACTACCTGATAACAGGCTTCCGTCCATCTGGAAACTACCTGATAACAGGCTTCCGTCCATCTGGAAACTACCTGATAACAGGCTTCCGTCCATCTGGAAACTACCTGATAACAGGCTTCCGTCCAGCTGATAACTACCTGATAACAGGCTTCCGTCCAGCTGATAACTACCTGATAACAGGCTTCTGTCCAGCTGATAACTACCTGATAACAGGCTTCCATCCAGCTGATAACTACCTGATAACAGGCTTCCATCCATCTGGAAACTACCTGATAACAGGCTTCACTATGAAGATATTGGACCTGGTGGAGGGACGACTGCTCTACACACCAGGTAGGCTAGACACACACACCAGGTAGACTACACAAACACACCAAGTAGGCTACACACACACACACACACACACGCACACACTATCCTACCTCAGACTTCAAAATAAATGTCATTCGTTCATTTCGTCATTCATCAGACTCTCTTATCCAAAGCAATTTACAGGAGCAATTACGGTTAAGTGCACATTGCCAGATTTCACCTCGTCAGCTCAGGATCTGTACCAACAAGCTTTTGGTTACTGACCCAACCTCTTAACCGCTCGGCTAACACCCAGCCCACATTTATGTAGGGTGAGTGTCCTCTTTCAGTTGTATGTTTGAATGATCACTGTAAAGTGTTTTAGAAATGTCAAGGAAGGAAGCCGCCTACCCACTGAGTGACTCATAGTGAGAGAGAGAACCTCCTCCTCCTCTTCCTCCTCCTCCGCCTCTCCTAATTCTGCATCATGTTGCTTGTTCTGGCTGGGAGAGGAGAGGAGAGGAGCAATCCCTGTCTGTGGGACTGGATTCCCACCACCATGTGGGAGCTCTCTCTCTTCAAGTGGAATAGATTATAAACAAAAGTGAAATAAACAATAAAAAAAATGAACAGTACAGTACACTAACAGAAGTTCCAAAGTAAAAAAGACATTTCAAATGTCATTGTCAATATACAGTGTGGTAATCATGTGTAAATAGTTAAAGTACAAAAGGGAAAATAAATGACTGTAGAGGTCTTGTTTCTCTGTTTCTAAATGACTGTATAGGAACAGCGCCAACCATATGCGTGAGCCTGGAGGGGTTCATGGGAGAGGTGAGGAAGGTTTTTGATGCCCCGCTTTCCGGGAGAGAAGCTGCCCGGAAGTTAATCCAGCTCCGGCAGGACGCCCGCGCAGTTGCCGACCATGCGGTGGATTTCCGCACGTTGGCAACGGAGTGTACGTGGAACCCGGAAGCATTGTTCGACATGTTCCTGCACGGCATCTCGGAGGAGGTTAAGGACGAGCTTGCGGCTCGATTTGCCCACGGATCTTGACTCCCTCATCGCTTTGACCATCCGCATCGATGGGCGATTGAGGGAGCGATGGATGGAGAAGGAATTTGACGCCACTCGCACATCCAGGGATTTAACCTCGCCTCCGAGCCATTCTAGAAATCCCAGATGGTCCCGTGGCCGTGGGCACCCGAGGTTTTCCGACCTTCTTTGAGAGGCGTTGTTTCCCGAGCCTATGCAACTAGGCAGACCTGGGCTGTCGCCAGCGGAACGGCAACACAGGAACGGCAACACAGGATCAGCACAAGGAGCTGTCTGTATCGTGGAACTTTTGGTCATTTTGTGCCCAGTAAAAGACCAGGCTCACCGGTAGGAGCGAGTACTCTGGTGGGCCATATGGAGAACCTTTCTGCTTCCCTTACTCACACCCCTTTTCATGTCATTCTGCTGTGGGGAAACTAGTCCAAATCTCTCCGGAATCTCATTGACTCTGGGGCTGATGAGAACCTTTTGGACGCCACACTGGCTTCCGAGCTGAACATCCCCACTCAGCCCCTCTCCATTCCTGTGGATGTTAGAGCATTGGACGGGCGCTCTCTAGGTTGGGTTACCCATAACACCACTCCCATCAACCTACGTGTGTCAGGGAATTACAGCGAGACCATTCAGTTCCTGCTCATTAAGTCCCCCCAGATTCCCATGGTGTTGGGATGCTCCAGCGACACAACCCACTCATCAACTGGTCTACGGGTGCCGTCACGGGCTGGAGTCCGTTCTGCCACGCCCATTGTTTGAAGTCGGCTTAAAGTGAACAATTTCACTAATCAAAAACACAGTACTATGGCATACACAAACGTCAGCAGGACGGCTCCATCCTAACAAAGGAACACTGGCTTTTAAAGCTGCAGAAGGAGTCGGTAATTGAAAACAGCTGTATCGCTGAGAGGACGGGGTCAGAGCTCCAATCATCAATGGGGCCGACCAATCAGCTGCTTAGTATCCAGGAAGCCCTTTCCTGAAACACACACATACAAACCCAAAAACATTACAGAAACTGGGGAACGTAACAAGGGGTAAGGAAGGAACTGTGATTGTGAGTGATGGCATAGAAAGAGAAGAGACAGAGCTATAGAGGCCAGTCAGTCATGTCTGTCTCCTCCTCTTATAAGGGAACAGGGCGAGACCCAGATTGCAGACACGGGAGGCAGATAGTTCGAGTCTCTAACATTTATTAGTATCCAAGGGGGAGGCAAGAGAATGGTCGTGGACAGGCAAAAATATCATAAAAAGTTCAGAGTCCAGGAGGTACAGAGTGGCAGGCAGGCTTGAGGTCAGGGCAGACAGTATGGTCAGACAGGAAACACAGGGATAAATACACCGGGGAAAAGCAACACCTGGAGGGGTGGAGACAATCATAAGGACAGGTGAAACAGATCAGGGCGTGACACCTCTCCTCTCTAGAGGCCAGTCAGTCATGTCTGTTTCCTCTCCTCTCTAGAGGCCAGTCAGTCAGTCATGTCTGTTTCCTCCTCTCCTCTCTAGAGGCCAGTCAGTCAGTCATGTCTCCTCCTCACTAGAGACCAGTCAGTCAGTCATGTCTGTCTCCTCTCCTCTCTAGAGGCCATCTCTATTCTGACTGACACCCTGACACATCTCTCTGGGGACACTGACTGACATCTTGTTAAAACTGCAATATGTCACTTTTTGTGCAACCTGACACATAGAAATGTTATTTTATAGATCTGTCATTCTCGTTGAAAGCAAGTCTAAGAAGTGGTAGATCTGTTCTATGTGCTCTATTTCTATGCTTCCCGTTCTCAAGTTTAGTTTTTGCGTCTTTTACTTTTGGTTTTGTACACCAGCTTCAACCAGCTGAAAATACAATATTTTTAGTTATGTAAAATATATTTCACAACGGTTTAGATGGTACAGTGATTCTCTACACTAGACTTGCTTGTTTTGTCACATAAACTGAAATTAGGCGAAATATTAGAATTTTAGCAACCAGGAAATGGCGGAGTGATTTTTGCATTGTTCATCTTTAAGACACAGAGAAGAAGAGCAAGTTGGGGACACAGAAATACTCCTCTCCATTTCTCTTTAACCTCTCTAGGGGATATGGGACGTTAGCATCCCACCTGGACAACATCCAGTGAAATTGCAGAGCGCCAAATTTTAAAACAGAAATACACATAATAGAAATTCATGAAACATACAGGTGTTATACACCGGTTTATAGATTAACTTCTTGTTAATCCAACCACGGTGTCAGATGTCTATGATTATCCGAGAACAGCGCCCAGCAGACAAATCATTACAAACAGTAACCAGCCAAGTAGACGAGTAACAAAAGTCAGAAATCGCGATAAAATTAATCACTTACCTTTGATGATCATCATATGGTTACACTCACAAAACTCCCAGTTACCCAATAAATGTTTGTTTTGTTCGATCAAGTCCCTCTTTATGTCCAAAAACCTCCGTTTTGTTGGTGCGTTTTGTTCAGTATTCCATTGAAACAAAGCGCGGTCACAAAAGACAGACAAAAAAATCTAAAAAGTACCATAAAGGTTCGTAGAAACATGTCAAACAATGTTTATAATCAAACCTCAAGTTATTTTTGTCATAAATAATCAATAATATTTCAACCGGACAAAAGCTTCAAGAAAGGCTCCCGGTCGTGAGCTGGCTTCATGTCTGGAAATTTCCACTGTCCACTCATTGAATGTGCTGTTTCTCCCTCATTTTTCAGAGTAAAAGCCTGAAACAATGCCTAAAGACTGGCCACATGTAGAAGAAGCCATAGATCATTAACTGCGTCATAAGTCTTTGTATGGTGGATAGGCTTTCAATGGAAAAACAGGCATTTCAAAATAAAGGCACTTATTGGATGGATTTTCCTCAGGTTTTCGCCTGCCATATCAGTTCTGTTATACTCACAGACATTATTTTAACAGTTTTGGAAACTCTAGAGTGTTTTCTATCCAAATCTACCAATTATATGCATATCCTAGCTTCTGGACCTGAGTAGCAGGCAGTTTACTTTGGACACGCTTTTCATCCAACATTCCGAATGCTGCCCCCTACCCTAGTGAGGTAATCATAATTTCCCATTTGAGTGGTATGAAATACATTTGTTGTTTATGTTAAAGCTCATTGTTTGATGTGATGCCAAAGGCAAATGTCCATTCGTCTCAGGATGGACAATACATGTACATTTTATTCATTTAGCAGACGCTCTTATCCAGAGCGACTTTCAGTAGTGAATGCATACATTTCAATTCATTTCATACATTTTTTTTTCTTTTTCTCCGTACTGGCCCCCCGTGGGAATCGAACCCACAACCCTGGTGTTGCAAACACCATTGCAAACACCATGCTCTACCAACTGAGCCACAGGGAGCCAAGTTATTTTCTACAGCTCAGTCCCAGGTGATGGTGTGGAAGACTAACTTTGACTATGGAGAGATGTAATGACTGCAACAGACAGACACGTGTGGAACTAGGAGGAGGAGCAGGAGGAGTAGGAGGAAGGAAAAGCAGTAGGAGGAAGAGGGGAAGAGGAGGAGGAAGAGGAGGAGTAGGGGTAGAAGGAGGAGGAAGAGGAGGAGGAGAAGGAAGAGCAGGAGGAAGAGGAGGAGCAGGGGGAGGAAGAGCTGGAGGAGGAGGAGAAGAGGAGGAGGGGCAGGAGGAGGCTCCCGGACCTCCCTGTTCCACAGCCAGGTACGCTACCTTATAATACCACGGAATGTCTGGAATGTCCCTCAGATTGTTAGAATGTTCTGGAATGTCCCTCAGATCTTTAAAATGTTCTGGAATGTTCAGGAACGACTCTATGGCAGGATGTAATCTGTTTCAGGCCTCTGGCTATGATTGTGTCCCAAATGACACCTTATTCCCTATATAGTGCACTACTTTTGACCAGGGTCCATAGTGCTCTGGTGAAAAGTAGTGCCCTATAAAGGGAATAGGGTGTCATAGTGCTCTGCTGAAAAGTGGTACACTATATAGGGAATAACCAGTAAAGCCAGGTTTACTGATGGTTGAAACCTCTTCTCACCAATCTTTAGGAACTGTAGCTGTCACTGGGAGGCTGGGTCCTGAACATGCTTTCCTCCCTCCTTCCTTCTCTAATTCCTTACCTCCTTTCTTCCCTGCTCCCTCCCTCCCTGCTCCCTCTCTCCCTCCCTGCTCCCTCCCTGGGTGTCTATATGTCATGCAGCACCATCAGATAAGAGCTCAGTTTTCCTTCCTCTACCCCCCCATGGCTAAACCACTCACATTCCTTAACAGAGGCACCAGCTCTCAGAGTGGGAGTAGAGAGGGGGAAGTCCTGAGTGTGTAGATGAGGATGGAAGGTCAGTATGAAAGTAAATGTAGAGCAGCGTGTGAATGTGCTGTTTCTTTACTCTCCTTTTGAAACTCGCTGGGTCTATTGTCCTGGGGTCATACCATCAGCCTTTTGAAACTCGCTGGGTCTATTGGCCTGGGGTCATACCATCAGCCTTTTGACACTCGCTGGGTCTATTGTCCTGGGGTCATACAATCAGCCTTTTGACACTCGCTGGGTCTATTGTCCTGGGGTCATACAATCAGCCTTTTGACACTCGCTGGGTCTATTGTCCTGAGGTCATACCGTCAGCCTTTTGACACTCGCTGGGTCTATTGTCCTGGGGTCATACCATCAGCCTTTTGAAACTCGCTGGGTCTATTGTCCTGGGGTCATACAATCAGCCTTTTGACACTCGCTGGGTCTATTGTCCTGAGGTCATACCATCAGCCTTTTGACACTCGCTGGGTCTATTGTCCTGGGGTCATACCATCAGCCTTTTGAAACTAGCTGGGGTCTATTGTCCTGGGGTCATAACATCAGCCTTTTGAAACTCGCTGTGTCTATTGTCCTGGGGTCATACAATCAGCACTTCTTATTCTAGGTTACATAGGTTGTTATGGTACAGAACCATATTGACAATATATATTTGTTAGCATTATATCCATATCCTTACATGGCTTAACAGATCGTTCAGATCGTCATAGTTTTTCCAGTTCAGTGAGGGGAACAGAGGAGAGCAGGGGATGGTGCCATCTCTCTCAGCAGCACAAATGTGTAGTTTAGAATGGAGAGGGATGTCTGTCTGCTGGTGACATGCTGAGAGGATATCTTTGATCTAGATAAACACGCAAAATTTAACAGGACGCGAATTTAATCGTTTCCTTTCTATCATGGAAAAGACGCTGCTTCAGCTTGAGGGGTGTATCTTCAATGACACATTACATACCTACATCCGTGTATCCTATTCTCTCCTATCTTTGTGTCTGTGCCTACTTCCTAGAAACACAATGATAACAGAGAGAGAGAGATTGATACAGGGAGAGAGAGAGAGAGAGAGGGATGGATTGAGACAGAGAGATACAGGGAGAGAGAGAGAGAGAGGGATGGATTGCGACAGAGAGATACAGGGAGAGAGAGAGAGAGGGATGGATTGAGACAGAGAGATGGATTGAGACAGAGAGATACAGGGAGAGAGAGAGAGAGAGGGATGGATTGAGACAGAGATACAGGGAGAGAGAGAGAGAGGGATGGATTGAGACAGAGATACAGAGAGAGAGAGAGAGAGGGATGGATTGCGACAGAGATACGGAGAGAGAGAGAGAGAGAGAGAGAGAGAGGGATGGATTGCGACAGAGAGATACAGGGAGAGAGAGAGAGAGGGATGGATTGAGACAGAGATACAGGGAGAGAGACAGAGATACAGGGAGAGAGAGAGGGATGGATTGAGACAGAGATACAGGGAGAGAGAGAGAGAGGGATGGATTGAGACAGAGATACAGGGAGAGAGACAGAGATACAGGGAGAGAGAGAGAGGGATGGATTGAGACAGATACAGGGAGAGAGAGAGGGATGGATTGAGACAGAGAGAGAGAGAGAGAGAGAGAGAAACAGAGAGAGAGAGAGAGAGGGATGGATTGAGACAGAGAAACAGGGAGAGAGGGATGGATTGAGACAGAGAGAGAGAGAGAGAGGGATGGATTGAGAAAGAGATACAGGGAGAGAGAGGGATGGATTGAGACACAGGGAAACAGGGAGAGAGAGAGGGATGGATTGAGACAGAGAGAGAGAGAGGGATGGATTGAGACAGAGATACAGGGAGAGAGAGAGGGATGGATTGAGACACAGGGAAACAGGGAGAGAGAGAGAGGGATGGATTGAGACACAGGGAAACAGAGAGAGAGAGAGAGAGGGATGGATTGACACAGAGAGAGAGGGATGGATTGCGACAGAGAGATACAGGGAGAGAGAGAGAGATACAGGGAGAGAGAGAGAGAGAGAGAGATGGATTGAGACAGAGAGAGAGAGAGGGATGGATTGAGACAGATACAGGGAGAGAGAGAGAGAGAGAGAGAGAGAGGGATGGATTGAGACAGAGAGAGAGGGAGAGAGAGAGAGAGAGAGGGATGGATTGAGACAGAGATACAGGGAGAGAGAGAGAGAGAGAGAGAGAGATGG